>NW_009723888.1:0-6467 GCF_000703405.1 Apaloderma vittatum | reverse complement strand
ACTTAAAAGTTTTAGATCAACGTGTTCTACTTTCCTAGACATCCATAATAACAATGTACTTTAACTTGAATTTATTTTAGGAAAAGGAATGAGAACAAATAATTCTTCAGTGGGAGAGTATAATGTGGTTTAAATATCTAGCCTACAATGAGCGCAAAAAATGGAGAACACTGTAAAGTTAAACTGAAACACACTGAGAGAAAGTAATTTTGGAGCTGCATGGATTACACTCTTGAGTGATGGTAGTCTTGTGCTCTTCTCTTTACTTCCTCAGAAGAGTAAGATAAATTCAGATAGCATTAAGGAGATCTGTTCAAATTAAAACTGCATTGTTCAGCATAGGATTAGTAAGAACCTTGAATTAATCCATGAGTTTGAGATGTGTTGATCTAGACGAAATCTTTGAGGCTTTAGCATCCCTAGAATGTGATATAGCAAAAGACTTCTTTCTACTACTGTATTCTGTCTACTACTGTGAACAGATTCCTAATCAGAGCATTGTCTTCTTTTATTTCCTCCTTAATCAGCTTTGCACTTCTGATCAACATTCCAGCTTTTGCTTTTTGCTGATTTATATATTTGGAATGTTAAAAAGAAATAGACCCTTTAAAATGTAAGACAGAAATCAGTGTGATCAGGATAAATCCACCAGATCTTTAGCTCCCTAGTGTTTATTAAGGATGCCGAGCTAATGAGTGCACCTAATTGGCATGCCACAAACCTCTGGTTTTATGTTGGCAAATCTGTAAGGCACTGCAGTAGAGTCATTACAGGACTGTGGTTGCAGTAAAAGACTAGATGGCAACTGGTTCTAGTTTTTTACAACTGTGTTTTAGAGGAGGATGTTTCTCAAATAGCTGTTCTCCACGCTGCATTAAGGATCATATGTCACAAGGACATAATTCATATTTAGACGCCGACATTAAATAGTGTTATTTTAAAAATACATAAACTGACTGGAACTTGCTATTTGATCAGCGCTTTAGGAAAGTTAAGATACGTCCTGTTCTATCCTAAATGGAAACTGCTGACTTCTTTGAAAAATCTCTCCCTATAATTGTATACTTTGATTGCTAACAGAAGGCTGAAAATCTGGGCTTGAAATGGTAAAGTACAAAGAACACAGTTTGAGTGATTTTTGAAAGAGTAGCTTTTTAATCTGGTTATTGGGTTTCATGTTCTTTGTTCTTTGCTATTTAGAGCTTGTGCATATGGTTATGCTACTGTGTGACACTGCAGTGATCTTGGAATTGTTAGCAGTGGTTATCCTCGAGGCCCAGCTCTGTCCTTATAGTATGTCATTAGACCAGGGCTACATTATTATCTCTGAATGTTTTTGCATCCTTAGATTTTCTGCTTATAAATTTAACACAATCACTAACTAGAATAACACAAGTAAAATGAAGTCTTCCCAAACCCACTGATAATTGTCAGCTTTATGTAGATAATTGTAGCCTTATGTATCTGGATGCTGGATCCTAGAACTGAACTGCTAGCATCAGAGATAGATCTCTCTGATACTTCTTTGTATTGGATTTGTCCAATCTTAGGACATAACGTGACAATTAAAATGTAATTTCTAGATAAAATACGTTAAAAGAACTCCAGCACTGTGACAGCATAACAGTGAACATGGCTGTTTCATTAATAATCTGATAGCACTGGTTCTCGTGAAGAAGCAGACCAGTCTTTCAACTTCCATTTTGCCACCTAAGTACAGGGACAAAATGGCAAACACTAAACTGTCTGAATACGAGCATAATTTGGTTGAGAACAGAACACCATTGATGGGTAGTACAAACCAGTGTATTTCTTTTAAAATAGAGAGAATTCAAGTGATTAGGCTGGTTATAGTGACATCTGTATGACAGGAGAGAGGTTATCCTTAGAAGACATTATCCTGGCTACTGTTTTGACATTTCAGAGTCCCAGCACATTTTTCTAAGGATTTGATTTGTTTTAAAGACAGAGAAAACTTCCTTCTACAAAGGGACAACATAAATCAGCATGTGTGTAGTGGGAAGGAAAAAAAAAAGCCTGTATTTTTGGTTCACCACAAAGTTGTTTGCAATGCAAAGCTGCCTGTAATTTCAGCATACAAATACAGGCCTGAGGGTACTGTGTTTGAGGGAAGGCTATTCTGGACAATTTGACCACATTGAGTTTTAACCGCATTATGTTTGTGGAGGCCATGTATTTGTAAGGTGCTATTGCCACCAAAATAGCTACGGTTAGTATGTTGGTTGCCTAACTGTACTTAGAGCACTATGGGCTTTTTTTCCTATGTTAGCGGAGAAAGTCATGTTACACAGCTAGAGAGTCTTATTCTGGGCTGGGTATCTGCAGTTATTTTTGCGTAGCAAAGGAACTAGGTGTTAAAGTACTCTTTTCCAGTCTTATTTTTAACATGTAAAATCTTGAATTGAAATGTTGAACACTGACATTTATTATCCTAAGGTTGTCTGGCCTTACCAGTTTAAGAGATTAAGCAGTGGAATAGACTTGGGAAGAAAAGGAGCTGATATGGCAGTAACAGAGATAAGTTCAGAGTTAGAGTTAAAATTAAACAGAAAGGAAAGCATAGCAAGGCATTTGGAGGCAGCCATGGCAACCGTATAACTACTCTGTCTTGCAATTACATTGTCATTTAAAACAAGTTTTGGTCTTAGTTTAGATAAAAATGAGTTCTAAAAGTTGCTTTACATTTCCAGAAAAAAATTACACTTGTCCGATGTCCTAACTCTTTATTTCCTTGTCTTTATATGAAGGCAACTGTAAGCATCATTTTCCACTGACTGAAGTATTTCCTCACAAGATCTTGCTTTATGTCCCATTTTGAATGAATTTTAGAGGTAGGCTTTAAAAGCACATGCCGATTCTTACTTAGAGATTATTTTGCTTTTTATTACAAGGCTCATGCATCAGACAGCAGTGTAGCTTAAAAATACTCTGCCTGCTAGATTTCAAGCTGTTACAAGGCATCTGAAATACAGGTCTAATTTAAAGGGATTTGTGCAACCATGCATCACAAATATAATACATAGGTGAATCACAGATACTTATTTACAGGTGTGGAAATATACTTAGTAGTTGCCTTGTGAATAAAATATACTGGTTGCCTAGAAAGCTCTAAACCTTGAGCATGAAAGCTTTCATCGTAGGATCCATTGTGATTAGAAAAGGTTACTCGTAAAAATTTTGCTTGCAGTGCACAGCTGTGGTGTGGAGAGTACAACTGGAGTATTAAATTTGCATTTTGGGGACCAGGATCATGGCTCTTTAGTGGAGAAGGAAGGTAAAAGAGAGAAAAGACTGATAAGGAGTTTCCATCACTTGGTAAGTGGGTGGGAGGAATCACTGTGGTTATTATGATCCATGTCTGGTGCTTTTAGTTGGTATGTTTGATTGTAACATTTGTTTATGCAGATAAAAGTTTAATCATCTGAATTGTGTTCTGGATTTAGATGTACACTGTAGAGAAGTATGAACTGTGTGAAGGACAAAATGCAGTAAAATATCTCCATGTTCGAGGCAGATGGTGGTGGCTTTGTAGTCCGTGAATTCTGAGCTTTCTAAGGATTGTGATCTTGTGTTTGTTGGACCACTATTTTAGTTCTTTATAATGCTCATGTGGGCAAGCTAGTAAATGAAGGCTGTGGGATAGAGTGAAGGCTTATTTTTATATTTGTGTAAATTCCTCCTTTGATAACTGGGTATCTCATGCAAAAATGCATAGGAATTCTATCAGGAGTTATATTTTAATGAAAAAAATTCTTGTAGAATCATAAAATTAAGACGAAGGCATGATGTGAATAGTTCCAGTGGAATAATACCCCTCTTAAATAAGAAACAACATCTTTAGAAATAATCGTATTCATGTAAGAAGTAAGGAAAAAATTGTTTATTGCAGCTTCATTAAATACAAATAGTTTGTGGTATGTTTTCCGTGTAGTAAATTGAAATACTTCATTTTCATGGAAAAAATAATGTGGTTTTGATGCATATAATGTTTTCTTATCTGATAATTCTTTTTGCTCACATGCCTTTACCTGTATCACGTTTATGAACATTTACAATATGTTAATTGTTTGAGGTATCGGTTGAAAATAATGCTTGCTTAGCTTCTGAGCTTTGTGGTTTATTTTGTCTGTGAGCTGAAAAACATGAGGTCTGGTGAACTACAGCTCAGCTTCATAGACTTACTGATTTTTAATACGAAAACCCACTGTGTTGCTATCAGTTCTGAGTTCCAAATTTGGCAAATACATCTGATCCTATGAATCATGAATTAAATTTTTTTTTTTATACGAGGATGCATCAGTAGTGAAACTAAACTGATGTGGCATTATTTTGCAAAAAGTTGTGAAAGAAATGTATAACAATACTTATGACTCTGCTGTGGATATTGAATGATATTTTAGCATCAGTTAATGTAATATATGTCTAATAGATAATAAAACCTGATAGGATTAATTTAGTAATACATTGAAGAGGAACATCTACCCAAGAAGACTGTATGAAATGTATTCTTCAAGAGACTTTTTCAGAAGCTGACCTAGTGAATTTAATACTGTTATATCACCTCTTAATCCCTGAGCCACCTGTAAAAAACAGAATTGAAGCACACCTTATAAAAATAAGAGGCAGAGCTGAGACTGAAATGTTACTCTATTGATTCAAGGCAGTTTTGACATGACCAGTTTGGTCTTAGACTTTGTTGCACATTTTGTGGTGTGATCTGCCATCTAGCGTTAAATTCCTCCAAAGCAGAACAATACTGCAAAATCCTGATGCTTCATCAACAGTACACCTGGAGAGTTAGTGGGTTCTCTGAAATGCCAGGTGTTCAGGACTCTCCTATGGATATACAGTGCAGTGAAGAGAAAATGTTTGCTTCTGGTTTTACTGACTTCTTATTTTAAGCGTTGCCTTCTAGTACTCTGTTCAGCAGCCTTTGTTGTCTGTTGATAGGTATCTGTTCAAAACCTTCCTTCCTAGCTACAACCACACGGTTTGATGGTTATGCCTCAGGTCATGATACTCATGGTGTTGATTATAAGACCACATGCTTTATGTTATATTTACAGAAAAGTTAAATTACAAAGAAAAACGGTTTTCTAAGGGCTTCTAAATGCATCTAGCTGGGTACAGGAAAAATTTAATAACCCCAGAGATCTTGTAAAGAATACTCATAGAATACATTTTGCAGTGCAATGTGATATCCTTCTGCTAAGCTGAATATGACAACATTGACTTAGTCTGCTTCTGTCATACAGAGATATGATTCCATGCCTTCAAGTAGAATGTTCTTTAAAAGTGTTTTCTGAGGAAAACAAGGCTTCCTATACTTGGGCAGAGGGAAGAGGGCGTGTCAAAAATTTGAAAAACTATGGCTAACAATACCACACTGAGCAATTTTCTTCTCTTTCCTTAGTTGAAAGACAAAAATACTACGTTCAAAATATTATTACAAATTTGGGAATTAAAAATTCAAAACTGAGGAGCAAATTGTGCAGATGAATTTATTTTCTCTGAATAAGGTAACAAAAACTGTTTTAAAACACATGTATTTGCTTTGCTAAATCAGAGCCATAAACTGTCTTTTTCCTTGGATGCTATCCTGTATATCCTCACTGTGTGCTCATTAAATATCCATAACACATTGATTTGTCACCAATGCATACCATGGTTTTAACTAAAGAATTGTAATTTGGTGAGCATCCATTTCAAATTATGTATGAATTTCTGTTCTAACAAACAAGGATAATGGGTTAAAGCGATTACATGTTAATGCTGTTCAGGAGAGATAGATTGAAATACATGCCCATAGTGATGTTCTGCAGTAGTCTTTGGATTCTGATTAAACTTGGAAAAGAACTTGGAATTCCTCCGCACTTAATGTCTGTCTTAAAATCATTATTGCTTTGAAAAGAGATGAACCTTCCTTCTAAAAGCAAACATTTTTGTCCTAAGGACAGCGCCAGTGTCTAAGCAATGTTAAACAAGAATTTTTAGGTTGAAAACTTAATTCATATGAGCTTCTGAAATAGCAATTGTAATACTACTCTTGTTGCACCTTCAATTTTGTAAAAGCTTAAGTTGCATCCTGTGTTTCTGTAAACTACTCTGTACTTATTAGCAGACCTTTGTCCACAGCTGGATGTGAATCTGTGGACATCAGTTTTCATTGATCCAGTTTAGGTCTTTCATAATTATAGGTTGAAGGTAGCCATGACCAATCTGATTGCAAGTCATAAACTTTACCTCCTTACAGTAAAATGAACATGACACTTTCTTTAAGAGGAAGGTAGTGTTTCACTTGCAGAGCATACCAGCCCAGCTGGGCACTGAGAATGGAGTGTCTGTAAGTCATAGAAAAGTGAATTTTACTACCGTTTGAAAAGCTATTATTTGCTTCTTAGAGCAAAGCCAAAAAGTGAATCACACGATTCACTGTCACTCAACCA
>NW_009723887.1:27825-50993 GCF_000703405.1 Apaloderma vittatum | reverse complement strand
CCCCTTTCCCTCCCCCTTTCTTTCCCCCTTTCTCTCCCCCTTTCTCTCCATGGAATCACTTACTGTAGCTATGCGCCTCTATACATCACTGCAGAATGTAATCAAGTTAAAAATGTTAGCTTGCATTTATCTGTGCTCTAGCGCTTTCTGAATAAGAAAAGAAAAGAAGAAAGAGTTAAAGAAAAGGAAAAAAGAGAAAGAGAAAGAAGAAAGAGAAAGAAGAAAGAGAAAGAAGAAAGAGAAAGAAAAAGCAAGAAAAAGTGTCTCTTTCTAATCAAACGTCAAACCTATTTGTGTTAAAAAAGGTCTGCCAAGAACTAACTGAATAACACAGTTTAGCAGTTCGCACTTTCATACGTTCATTATGTAGGCTTTTTTGGATTTGCTGGATGGTTGTGGTTATTGTTAGGGCTGCCTATTGTGTGTGTGTGTGTCAGGGAGAGAGTGCCATGGAATTTTTTTTTGTGAAACGTTTCCTTGGCTAGTTTTTCACTTGTTGCTTTTTCTTGCCTAACTGAAGTCGGGGAGGGAGGAGGAGAAGGAGGGCAGCCGGGTGGGAAGAAGCAGGGAAGGCAGAACAAGACCCACTAAAATTGAGCCTCCACCTGTTTTCTCTTTCTTCAACTTATGTTTTATATGATGATGATGGTGAGGTCAACAGGGAGCTTAAAAATGTGCCAGGAGATTGAAAACTTGGAAGAACATTGAACAACATGAGTAGAAAATACATTTCAGTGCATGTAAAGAAGCCCTCCCCCCAGTTCCCCCAGTAAAGCACACAAATAGGCTTTCTGTGGGCATTCCCTGGTAACCCACACAAAGGGCTGTTCAAACAGCTGTGCCTTCAGCTAAACACCATCCACGGGCTGCTGCGGAAAATGCCGATTTTTGTGCATTAACTTCCTTAACTCGAAGTCAGCAAAATATACTTATGGTTGTTAAAGGAGGGGGTTTTAAGTCCTGAATAAATACGCAACTTTTGGGAAATTATTTACTTTATATTGTCTGAAACATATTATTCATATGTATGTTATATTCAGGGAATGATTAAAGAGACACTAAAAAGAGGTAGTTTGAAATCTAGTAAAGCTTATTAGGTGACACCAGTCTAACTAAAGCACCTAATGTGGCATTTTTTTAATACCCAAGTATTTTACAAACAGAGAACAGAATGATTAAAGGGCATCAGAAATACCGTACTGCTTATATATTAAAAGAAAGTTACGTCAATCACATATGATAGTGCTTTTCATCACAACTTGTCTTATGCTGACCTCTATAAGCACAAATAAGTTCTGTACATTTTTATGCTTTTATTGCCTTTAGAAGGATAACATTAAATAAGAAATAGCTAATAGTATACATATATAACTCTGATCTACTATATTTAAATATCACATTATGAAATTAATGCAAGCATAAATTTTTATGTAGTTTAGAATTAGTCTAATCAGAACAGTGACAGCCTAGAAGACATCTATAAACCTGTATTTTAAAAAATTTAAGATTTTTTTTCATATTTTGAGGAATATATTCAATGATTGCTCTTCAGTAGTGATATCTGCTTTGACACAGTGAAAAGGCTGCTGATATCAAGTGTTCATGTATTGCACAAGCAATATAAGATTTATGAAGCTTTGTGCATTCCTTCTAAATATCATAATCCTAGTAAATACGACATTTTATTTTTTGTCACTGAGCAGCCTTCCTTAAACATCAAAATTAATTTGTATTTTGAGGGGATAGTTACAATTTTTATGGGCAGATAAATAAAAATAAATAATGTCCTGGAATTCCGTGTAACTAATAACATAAATTAGAGTGGCAATTATTATTTTTGTCACTAATACCTGTTGTTTTAGAGCCCTTCTTATGCATAGGGCACAACAAGAGCTGAAAATCGACCACATTACTGTGTTAGTCATACATGGCAAGCAGCATGGCATAAATTCCCTCTCAAAGATTCTGAAGGATGCTGAACATCAGGGCATGCTAAAGGTCAGGCTTAATAATAGGGCCTAAGTCTTAGATCCCCACAGTGAATATTTAGTGTGTTGGAAATCAGGATGACTTTACTAAGTCCCTAAACCACTTTATAGCCTCAGAACTGCATCCAAGAAGTTTAGCTTATGATAGGACCCAAAAATGTTCAGGATGTTGTTCTCAATACATTTAATGAAAAGGGGATTGAAATTACCTTATTTAGTCTCACACGTGGGACCTGAACCTGTACTTCAGATGTTTTGGTTCATCTGTGTCATCGGCAACTATTTGCAGGGATTCCTCATTGGTGATACTGTGGAAAATAAGGATGGGACAAGAGAATGTACTTGAATGTTCATATTGAATAGTTTTCAAAATTTTCAACTTCCATTTCAAAAGTTTATTGCAAAGTTTTCGAATTTTTGTTTTTTGTATTTCTACTTTTTATGTCACTATTAGTCTTCTGCACAGCAGATATATACTGATCTGCCAAAATTGAGAGCAAATTCTATAGTAAGTAAAAGTTAAGAAAACTCAAGAGGCTGACATGTCACAATCGCAATTATTGAGGAGATGACCTCAGCTACGGCTGCAGAAAGACCTCTTTAAAATGACTATTCTTCTTTCTTACACTAACCTCATATCAAAATAAGTTCTTAAATCAGCACTAGAAGAAGCAAAAAGAATAATTGTGATTAAATTCCTTTTGATGCTGCAAATTCCTCTTGCAATCCAATTCTCAGATTTCACCGCATCCCTTCCAAACAAAAACTGTCTAGCCCAATTGTGCAAGAATGTTTTATAAGGCTATGAAACGAAGGGCCAATTAATTACACCCTTTTTACAAATGAAGATGACCATGGCAGCAGTGCTTCATTCAAACTGATGACTCAGGGGGTTGGTAGGAGGCAGCTGCTGAATTGCAAACAGAAACGTGAGTCACCCACCCTCTCTCTGACTCTTAAATAAAAAAAAGAAAAACCAAAACAATAATATGATTAGAAATTACTTTCCTTACCCTCAGAGTGGAGGAAGAGAGTGGCAGCTCATCTGTTCTTGCACAATAATTTAGGTAAGTTTAGTACTGGAAGTAAATGGTAAATGGTGTGGCTCCATAGTTCGAAACAGAAGAGTAAACTGACCAGATAATCATGCCACAGTCAGGTTTTGCCTACTGAGAATAATTCGGTGTGAATAAAACCTGAGTTGGAACCTTGGGATTTAGCCTACTGTTAGCATAGTAGTAACAACAATAATCCTAATAAGCAGTTATTGGTAATGGGAACTCAGTGACAGCACTTGGTAGTTATAAATAATTAGTTATCATCAATGGGAAGCCTGTGGTAACAGCAGGAGCCCAGGGCTGGTTGCCCTGCAGGTACCTGGCAAATGCACCATGGTGGAACACCACTGTGTCTCCTCCTCTCCACAGGATGAGCACAAGGTGAAAACTACCAAAATGGAACAGGGTTAACTGTTTATTCATGGCATTTTAAAGCCTTCTTTTTACTCATTTATCCCTGGTCTGTCAGTAAGGTCCCGATTTCTTTCTGAGACACGGTTAAGTCCAGAAGAAGCAGAATGAGCTCCCAGCATAAAACTGTTCAGTTCAGCGTAAAACTGGAAATGCAGTGCTTCCAAGCACTTCTTCTCCACCTATATTAAGAACGCTTAAATCTTCACATTTGTACCAGGTCAGACAGAACATTGGTAGTAGCCGCCCTTTGCTGCCACTGCAACACTTTTTGGGTTTCAAACAGCTGAAATGTGGTAAGTGCATCCCCAGGAACTTTAATATATTGGGAAAAATGGAACATCTCTGAAAGCTTCGGTTCAAAATTTAGCCAGGATCAGATCATTATAGAATCATAGAATGGCCTAGGCTGGAAGGAACCTTAGAGATCATTTTTATTCAGCCTCCCTGCCGCCAGGGACATCACCTCTCGACTAGATCAGGCAACATATGGAGACTGAACAGGAATCGAACCCGCGATCTCGTATAATTTGTTTTTCAGAGATAAACATGTGAATGCTTAGAAAGAAATACACCTGAACAAACACAGCTTTTGAAGTTTACCTCTGATGACATCTTTGAGAAACACACCAAAACAAGCCACAGGTACAAGGCACGCATAAAGCCTATAAGCTCTTTACCAGGTGGAAATGTCATTTTGCGCCAGCTGAGGGGGAGACAAAACAAAAAAAACTGAATTCAGCAAAGCACAAATGTGCACTTTCTGAATGAATTCAACCAAAAGGTCAAGAAAATAATCTGAGTGATAAGCAGCGTAGTGAGGCACACGCTAAAAGTCATTTTCAGATGTGCTTCAAATCAGGTTCTTGTTTTGAGAAAAACATCGTTTCAGCCTTATTTTTTTGCACCTGCTTGCTAGTTACCTGGATTAGCCTAATACTGAACATGTACCCTGTTGCTTTACTCCTTCCTGTCAGGGCTCCCTGTGATGACACCTGGCCTTGGTGCTTAGAGCTTGGGCTTAGGGTGCTGCATGTTTTGCCTATGCATTGTAACATTCACATTCCCATTTCCTTGGTATTGCTTCCAGAAATCTCTCAGCAAACCTCCTAATCTCTTTTTTTTTTTCCCTTTTCTTAATCATCTCGCATTTTTTTATTCTGTAAAATGATACCTGCCATGTCTTGAAGCTTAGTAACTGTCCTTTATGTAAACCTGCAAATTCTGCTTAAAATTCTTCAAGCTCCATTTAATCCCTCTCTCTGTATTAACTGCTTTCTTTCAGATAGTAGGATTTTTAATTTCTTTGTTCTTTCTTGTATTTCACAGTGCTCAAAACTTTCTCATCCCACTTATCACAGCCCTTGTCTTAAAAGTGATTTTTCAGAGACTCAACTTCTCATATGATATATTTTCTGAGAGTTCTATATTTCAGTGATTACTACACAAACGGATGGGTTTCTGTCTCTTCCATTTGAATCTGGTAAGTAACCAAACAAAAGTAAGGAGGTAATTGTGTCACTTGTGAGTTTAATACTTCATTATTCAGCCAAGATCATAATTAGTTTCTAGAGTGAAGTTGAAAAATATGAGCCATTCAAGCTAAACTGAGGTTCTGGAAGGACCATAGTCTTAAAAGCAGTGAATATAAGATGGAAATAACTTTCATAGTATGATGAAGCCTAATATGTTTCTGTGAAGTGTGTTTTAAAAACTGAGAAGTGTTAATTAATCACGTTTTGAACTTAGTATACAAGTTGACTTTTCAACTTCAACCTTGATTTAAATACCTGGCAAAATACTCATTTTAAATACTCTTATTTTTTAAAAAAAAATTTTTGTATGTTGCTTTGATGAAGATCATCACATAAATTCAAGTAATTGTGAAACTGTTCCTTCCATTTCTAAGAATTTATTCCTGGACTGAATTTTCCTGAAGTTTCTGGAAGTACAGGAGTAAACCACTTGGCCAGCAAGCTGGGAGAGTTTCTACTCTCATTCTTACCATAGTTCCGTCTTGCCTGTTATCCTGATTTGTGTATGTCGGGTTCATTATGAAAATAATTTACTCTTTGTCAATATATTGTTGGTAGAATTAAATAATTCTTAGCATGTTAGTGAGACACAGGTTTTCTTTGAAGAAATCCTGCTGCTTAGACTCTGTGGCATTACTGAACACCCAGCTGTTTTACTATTTTGCTTTTAATGACTATTTCAAAATAATGCCCTGAATAACCAGTGACGACTCTCCTAAAGAAAGGTACAGCACTTGCTAACTCCAGTGTTTTGCAGCAGTGATTGTTTTCATGTAGTTTAAAATTTTAGTTTCTTTACAACTTGCATGCCTTGAGGGTCTGATAATTTTTTTTTTATCTTTTATTTTTTCCTATAGATTGGCAATCCAAAATCTTGAATAGCTGCTTCTCTCTATCACAGAACCAACCAATCAAAAAACAACAAACAACAAACAAGAAGTTTTGTGATTAGTAATCCCTTGCTGATCTGAGCAAAGATAACAGCTGCAGGAAAACAATTTAGCTAATAAAGTACCTTAACTTTCCTAATTGCTTTCCTTAGGCCTTTCTGATCTAACACAATCACTGGCTGTTGTGTGAGACTTACTTCTGATGGACTTAAGTGGCATTTTCCCACTCACTCTCAGCTTCTGATAAACCCTCCAATTCATGCCCCAGCTTCCTGTTTCTGATATGCAGAACACATGCCAGAACAACTGGCCCAACTAGAGATGAAAAATAGTGAGAGAAACTTTAAGATGTAAGAAAGAAGTAAAAACACCAATTCAGTGTGAAATTTAGGATGTAAAAACCAAGATTCTAGAGATTCAGTTGTCGTGTAAATGAATCAGAGGGGTTTTTTATTATTTGTTATTGTTAATCTAAAATTTTTTGGGTTGTAAAAGATTCAATGAATGCATGGCTGTTTCTCATTAGTGGTGGCTGTCACTAAAATGAATATGTTGCTGAGTGTTCAGTTTCTGGGAAACGTGGTTGAAACCTGAGCAGCTCTCTCGATGCAGAGCTCCGAGTCAGATGTTTTCAGAGTGGATGTTCCCCATTAAGTAATGACAGAGAACCATACGGAACACATTACAAATCGAAATACTGATTGATGAAGTGCCTGTGGTCAGCTTTCTACAGAAATGAGAATTTTGAACATATTATCACGTCAGCGTGGAACTGATCTCACGTACAATCGCATTCTGTTTTCATTTCTTTTTGCTTCACAGTCTCACACGTGCTGTTCCAGATCACGTTTATAGTGAGCAGAACCTCAGACCAAAGGAAATAAAGCATCGTTTGAGCTCTGATGTTTCATTGATTTAGCCCAGTTCACAGAAGCCTGATAAGTCTGAGTTTGTTCACACAGCTGGTAAGCTGCAAGCTCTTTCTCCCATAGCAAACTTCTCCCCTCCTTCCCAAGAGCTGGGAGAGAGGACTCAGAAATTGCTGGAGCATTCCAGCATTGGGGTGGGATCAGTGGGTCACCTGGTAAGGCAGGGTGGGTCCTGTGCAGGTTTTAATTTATCAGACTGAAAGTTCTGCTTTGGCTTCCACTTTTGACTTTCCCAGTTAGCCTATTTGCAGCAGTCCAGCAAGGAAAATCCACTGGTTCATGCTGACTTCAGGCCAAGATTGCTTGACTTGTTTGATTTCAAGTTACTTATTACTCTAATTTCAAGTTCAGGTTTGTTTCAGACACAGTGACCTCTCCTGTTTCATGCAGAAAGCAAACAGGGCTGGTCATGTGAAATGTGTACAGCTATTCACTGTGTACTCAGTTTGCAAGTGAATGCATGTCTGAGTCACAGCACATTTAAAGAAAAGTATATAGTCAAATAGTAAATTTAGAAACTTAGGTCAAGATATCGAGCTTTTTTTGCTTTTTTTTGTTCTTTTTGTTTTCCCCCAGAACAATTCCTTAATAGTGCTTCAGTAAAAGCCTGAGCAGGAATAGACTTAAAGACATACTCAGCCCAGTGTTATGAACACTTATTTCTGAGATCCCAGCATGAGATGATTACAGTGCTAAGTCACATCAGGTATGAGAGCCAAGTCTTGCTTATGCCTTCACTAATGGAAATTCACTCAAGTGAATAGAGTTGCTTGGGTTACACTAGCACAGCTGAGGCCACAGGTTGGCCCAGGACCTAACAATCTGAACATAAGGGGAAGTAAAATAAATGTCTACTAATGCCTAGAAATGTGAACAGTGGACTGGGCCTAAAATTAAAACCAAAGAGAAAGAGAAACAGAACACAAATGTAGAATAAAATGAGGAAATGTACAAGGAGCTGTTCAAGGATATAAGATTTTAAGCTATCTATAACCATTGTGATTATTTCAGTGCTCTTCCCCTGTTATTAAAAACCATAATGCAGACATTATAATGGTAGTAATGATCAGTAATTACCTGAGATTCTACTACTTTTCAGATCTTTAAGTCATAATATACTAGTCTTTTTGATAGTGATGGTTGGTAATTGGCAACAGATAGAAACTTAATGGGTCTGAGGAATGCTGAGAGAGCTGCAGCCATCAGTCAGATCACCTTCTTTCCATGCAAGAAGACCCTACCAGTCTTTATGGCTCTTCATACCAGAGCCACAAGCTCTCAGAAAAGAGTGTTGCAATTGTACTTTTGGTGCCATCCAGAAATTCAAGTCTGGGCTTAAGTGGGGCATGGATCAGGACTCACAGAGCTGGTATCTGGCATGAGCTGCAGATCATGCTAGTCTTGGACGATCAACAGTCCAGAGTCCTCACTGAAACTGCTCCCCCAGACTAAGGTGAGCAGTAGAAGCGATCCTGACCTGGAGAGGAGAGCAGCTTAGATAAGGACAGTGTGAATTTGTCAGTGTGGGACATTCCCATCATGTGCTGCTTGACCTGGGAGACATGACTGAAGTTTCGGTGCCAGAAAGATTTGTACTGGACTGCATGCCTGTTAACATGAGTGTTTCTGACAGCATAGCCAGTGAATTCTAGTTTTCTTTTGCTATGGCATGAAGCAAGAGTGTGGTTCCTTGGCTCTTAAAGTTGCTCCAAGCGAGGGCTGAACAGGCTTGGTCTCCTGCAAACCCTTGGCCAAGCATTTGACTGCTCTCCTGAGTTGGAGCTAGCGTGGATGTGAATGTGTGGTGAAAAAATTTAGAGCCACAGAGAGAGATCAGTCAAACCAACTATCAGCAGGCTGAGGCCTCTTCTGTTCCTTCTAGCCCGAGCTACCCTGAAACTGATAGACTATATCTATAGGTAGACTATATATGGACTATATGATATATATGAACTGTATGATAGACTATATATGAACTTGAGAGTGTCCTGTTGATCAGATAAAATAAGGAAATTCTTCTTTCTCCCTCCAATGAAAGTTTCTAAACTTCTAGTGGGACCTAAATCAGGGCATTACAATCCTAGATATTATTGAATTTATCTTCTCCAGGACTTGTTTTGTTCTTGCATACATGAAGATAACAGCATAGTTTTGTCTTAGAATCACATAATGCTGTCTGAGCATTTTTATTGGTATAGCTGTTGTTGCCATCTTCCACAAGTACAGTTATGGAGACAAGACTTGCCAGTATAGTCTGAATTATTAAGATTTCTATTTCCTTTTGTTAGTGTATCTTCAGAATGGCTTTGTTCAATTCTGTTCCTTTGAGGAGGATTGCTTTAGCTGTTTAATTTGCCAATTCTTATACATTTCATCAGCCTTAAAAATAATATTTTCAAAATGCTCAAGTAACTTAAGACCACTCTGTCTCAGATGTGATCTAGTGCTTAAATGTGGGCCTGGAAATGCTATTACCTGCCAAATTTCTGGTGAAACTAGTGTGATGTAGACATCTAAGATTTCTGAGACTCTTGGTCTCCTGTAGAAGACCTGGCACTAGTACTACCATTTAAGTTACTGGTATGTATTTTTTTTACTGAAAAACATCCCAGTACAACCACATTTATAGATATAAAGTCATCATATGTTGTTGCTTTTCTATACTGCTCTTTCCTTTCTAGATTGAAATAGGTGATATTGCTAAGAGTACCAGTATAACTGCATCAATATTAAATGTTGTATTGACTATATCTGACATCTTGTTGAAAGTTGTGACATAGGCTTTGAAGTGCTAGTCTGTTTTGAAACCAAGATTTAAGGTTTAGTTTAGATTGGACCTTTTTGTCTGTTTGGCTCTCTTGAAAGTTTTTACAGTTAGGTTTATGTTGCCAGATCAGATCAGGATTCAGGCTTCGAGTCGGACTTTGGGTATTATTGTTTCTATCTTACAATACAGATATGGCAAGGATTAGGAACAGTGTGAATGACAAGTAAGGCTCACAGTTTTTGAAGCAGAACTAGCTCCCACCAGAGATCTGTCCATGTTGTATTTCTTTTATGCGGCTTATTTTGAGTTTCCTTAGAATTTTTGAGGCAGTCATCTGGGATCTAAACAGCATGGCTGCCTAAAAAGTAAACAAATGCTTTTAGATGTGGTGGGCAGATCAGATTGGGTATGAGTTCTAAGAATGTACAAAATTAAGTCAGCTTTATTTAGGAACAGAATGTTTACTGTACAGTGGTAACACCACACGTGACTCATCCACAGTGCTACAACATCATCAGCCAGAGAGATTGGACACAGATAACTGTTCTTGGCCCTGCTGAAAACACCAGTAAGATGTCTAACCACTGCCAGTCATGCTGTTTCTCAGCTTATGTGTTTGTCCTATACAGAAAATAAATTAAATCAAAATTCCATTGTTCCCTACTAAGTCACACTGAGTAGCACCTGACTAAATCTTGCAGCTGTGGGATTTCCATAGGCCAGTCCAAGACTCCGCTCATCAGAACACCATAGCTGGGTGATAACATCTGGCCATCAGGGAGTAACTTTGATTCTACTGATTCGGCAGGAAAACCGGTTTGGATCCAAGCTTCCCTATTGCTGCTACAGTCACAGCATCATCCAGTCTATATCATGTATTGATCTGCAATCCTTGTCCTATTAGACCACTGATTATGTAACATTAATCACTATTGTTTTTTCAGAGTGCCATGAAGTTTCTGCCACTTTTTGGTTTTCTGGAATGATGTAGGACACCAACTTACCCAAAAAAACCTCACAAAAAAAGTCGTCCTTTTTCTGCCCTCTCATCTGCATGATGCAAGATCACCATTGCTAGAAGAGCCAGCAGTTGATACTAAACTCATCATGCATTGTACAGTTCTGCTTTTTTTATCCCTCTATTTTTTTTTCTGAATTGTCAGGTTACTGAAAAGCATCCAAAGGGGAACATAAAGTAAAGGTAGGACTTCGTTCCTTTCTCAGGGCCACTCAGCTCCCAGAAGATCAGAAGCAAGAGGGCCCTTCTAAGTCCCACAGCAAGAGTGTGTTATTCTCTAAATGCTTTCTCATTTTCTCTTGCTCTTGCTTTCTTTTAAGGATACATCTGACACAAATTAATCTACAGGGATTTTAGTCATTTCCCATCCACTGCTGGGGCAAATTAGACTTGCTGATGTTGTTTTGGCCTAACCCTGAAGCAGCATGAAAGGAACGGCCCAGAGGGAGAGCGAACACGTTCTCCTTGGCTCTTCTTCCGTGTACTTTCTGGCCCGTTCAACAAAAGAGTTCAATTGGCCTGAAAGGCACTGGGAGATTGAAAACCCCTCTGTAGTACCTTAAAGAACCAAAATTACTTAATTAATGTGGAGGCCATTATGCACGGTTACCATATGAATGAGTAAGTGGACTGCCTGAGTTACAGAGCAGGAAAGAGGAAAGGATATCTGAGGTCAGCCTTGTCAGGGTAAAGGAATCCTAAACAATGAGGGCATTGGTTTAAGATTTGAGGAAAAATTTGAAAAAAAGCCCTGAGAGTGAAATTAAATGAAGCATGGGAGAGTATTAGTGGAGATTAGCAGTGCTATGAAGGAACCCAGAGCAGACTGCCAATCGCCCCTAAGCACAGGCAGCTTTAACTGGGCTGCTGCAGACGGGAATTAGGCAGTACGCTGCTGGAGTTCAACTGAAAAGTATTTTCTTGAGCAATGTTAAAGAGTTTCTCTTCCACACCCTCTCTCTTTCATTGACTTCTGAAAGTGAACATGCCCCTTTCAGCTGCCTTTTTTTTTTTTCTTTTTTTTCTTCTTTTTTTTTCCAGGCAATCTTATGACAGAAGTAGAAAAAACAGTTGAGATTTTAAAAGTGCTCTGGCACTCTCAGTGTAAATGTGAGATTCACTTAGTAGCACAGGGTTGTCATCACTAATGTACTGCTTCAGATGAGAAGAGGACAAAGCCTAATAAAACTAATGAAATTAATGGCTGTGTTTATAGCTAAGCTGGTGAAGAAACTGATGAGATGCATTTGCTCACATGTAGAATAAAAAGGACCATTACTGTTTTAGTGAAAGCTAGATTATTTTTTTCCAAAATATGAATGCTTACAGTGATCTATTTTTTCAGTTCTCTGAAGCCATTTCAAGATTTTTCTCTCTGGAGTTTATCTTGCTAGCCATAATTTCCAGAAAGCAGTACCTGCAATAGAACAAGCATCTGTAAGATGAGAACCAGATGAAGGTGGCAATATTTTGGAAGATGTTGGCTACGGTATTTATTTTCTTGGCTTTGATTCTGTTTGCTGTCTCTTTGAAACTGTATTCACTTGCATGTTCTGCAGTAATAATCCTGACTGCTGCGTATCAATTCCTAACACTTACTTTTCTTACCAGCTATAAACAGAACCGTTGCTAAAAACAAGGGGAGAGAAAGTGAATCACCTCTCTGAAAATATTTTTATTGTAAATTTTCCAGATGACAATGGGCTAGAACTTGAGTAACATTTGCAAAGCTATCCACAGAATCCCAAGTTGAGACCTGCCAGAGCTTGTAGGAAGTCAGGGATTATATTTAGACCGTGTTCTTCAGTTATAACTAATGATCCTGATTGGCTGTATGGAATAGTGGCACCTAACAGTTGCCTTGGAGAATAGTCATTCAGTGCTTCTAGTGTTAAATGCTGCTGTACTGTGATACCCTACTGGTTGTAGGGACATAATTTTAACATCCGTCTTTGGAAAGCTGCATTGTATCTTTCTCTAAGTCTTTACTCCTAAAGACTTTAAGTATTTTACATCTGTTAAGTCCCAGTCACTGGGGTTTAGCCTTTCAAGGTAGTTCCTGCACTCTGCTGAGGCACCAAGGGGGCCTGTGTCCCTAAACTGCCTTGGAAGAACAGAGATACGTAAGTTGCCCTGTGAAGAGTCATGCTGAGAGTTTCACTGGTTTATGCCCCTGAAACACCTAGCTGCTTCTGGGAAGGGCATGAGAGTGGAACTCTGACTGTTAGTAATCCTAACAGTTTTCAAGTAACACCAAAACTGGAGTCTGGCCGAAGCTTTAAATTGGAGTGAATTAGTGGAATCCACACAAATGGTGTTTCATTGCATAAACTGCCTTTCAGAAGCAGATTGGATGACATTTTCCAATGTTCCCTCTGCAGCAATTGTTTCATTCCTCTGCAAAAGAACAATTTAAGTAATTGAATTTTCCCTTAGGGTAGGAAAAAAAATATGCCTCTTCCAGCCATTTCTTTTCTATTTTCCCTTCTATTAATTTAATTGAAACCAAAATTGTTTGAAATATTAAATACCATTGGAGGCCTCCCATTACTAAGGCTAGAGCTGTGTGAGAAATAGCTTTCTAAACTGCATAACTTCTACGTTTTCTTAAACATTCCTGTTCTGCTCTGAGATAAAACCAACCACCTTAAAAGGCAGGAGCACGCGTGCTTGTGTTTATCTGTGGGTGTTAACCTTACAAGAGGGATACATAACCTCTCGGAAGTTTCAGCTTCAAAATACCTTCTTTTTTTTTCCTCACCAAAGAAAAGTTGCCTCCCCAAAACATGAACTGTTCCGTGGTTTCATTCTCTACCCAGAGCCTCAGCTGAGTTAACATAAAGATTAACAAGAAGGCCATCAGAGGTCTGAAAGTAGTAGGAAGTAACAGAGAGTGCGGCCCCACACATGCTTAGCCAGACTTCCTTCAAAACACACCTTGCAGCCTGGGTGAGCAAGAATTAAATTCCCTTTGGAAAGCAATGTTGCTTTAGGAGACTTGTGACTCACTAGTCACCTGGTCTGTAGCTGTCATGCAGGACTTCACTGGTTGTTTTCCAAGACAGCCCTGACCAGCATGTTCCACGCGGTCCAGCGGAGTGTGTGCGAGCGGCTGAACCAGGACTTTGCAGCAAAGCAGGGGAGGTGTGTGCAGGCAGGTGGCTGCAGGTCCAGCTGGGAGGCAGAGCTTGCCTCTTATGCCACAGGTGAGGCCAGTCACTGATGGATTTGGACACAGTAGGAGCTGGTTAGGAGAGTCTCCAGTCAAAACCCCTGATCAAACCTCTTGTGTGTTTCTGCCTTATCCTTTTTACATTAAAAAAAAAGAAAATAAAATCACATTGTATAAATCAGAAGCAAAGGTGAGGTAATGTTTGTGGGTTTTTTTTCTTAGCTCTAGAGCTAAAAAACGTGACAGAGGAATTGCACACCCTCTAAACAGTCTGTATTTTTCCTGGTAACAGCAATATACCTGATGCTCCTGCTAATTCTTGAATTGACCATGGAGTTACTCAACATCTCCTGTACTGCAGCACTGATTGCTCAACATATGGACCAAATGGGGTTCACAGCTGAGTGCGATTTTCTATTAACATAATGTATAATGACCAAATTTTGCCTAGTATTAATCTAATAGGCGCTGGAGAACATAGTTAGTTAGGAATGCTGCATCTACTAAATATGTTGCAGGCAATATATTCCTGAACCATAAACTGTCCTTGTTTCTCCACTCCCATCTGAATAAAACAGCAACTTTTTATTGAAAGATTTTCATGTTACTTCAAACAGACTTTAACCCTGACACTGCTTCTTAATGAAATCTAATTACAGAAATGCGATTTCATTTAAAAGGGTTTTCTCTATCATTGCCAGTTCTTAGCAATTAGAAATCCTTTGCCTCAGAGCTCACATAGAAGAGAGACTCATATTACTTAAACTTTCAAGTCGTCTTTTTCATGTGTGAACCTCAAATATATTAACTTTCAATGATTTACAAATTAAACTAATAAAAACAAAGGCAGGGAGGCTTCATAGTTTGTAAGAATTTGGGAAGGTTTTGGGGTTTTTTTATTTTAAATAACTGGAAAACAGCTGAAGTCTAAAGGAAAAAATGAGCCATACGTGAGACCAAAACTATGTAGTTCTTTCAAAGGGTTCTGAATAACTAATCCATTATTAAGGTTCCTTTTAGTGGCTGGTGCTCCTTCTAATTGGTTAAAATACTTAAGGAAGTATTTCAGTGCAATCATTAACATAGAAAGCCTGATTGTTTATGCCTTTTGATCATTGATGCTATCAGAGGAGAAGTTGGATTTTAATATTCTTGAGAAGGATGAGTAGAGTTCTGACTGCTATCCACGCTTCTTGGTTGTAACATTATATGTCTAAGATCCTTAAGTTGCATATAGATATCATCTTATTTCCTCTCATCAAATGTTTCCATAATAAATGCCCTTTTTGTACTATTTATTATATGTTATCCAGTGAGCTCCTTGGGAATCAAATAACCTAGAAGTAAGTGAGAGAGAACACATTCTCCTTTTCGTAGGCTATGTGGACTATATTGTGCCCTGGAGATAAATACTAGCTTTGGGATTTTTAATGAAATATCTGACTTTCTATGATTCAGTGTGAGTAGTTGTAGAGGCTAAGTCCTCTGCCGTCTGGATTTCATCTGTTCATATTTGACCTAGGTCAGCAAAGTCTACCAGAGTAGGGCTGAAGGGGTATTTATGCAAAGAAATGTATCATCTAGTTTTGGTTTGGCAAGTTTGCCAGCACGTTCTTTGGCTCTGAGAATTGAGGAGGAATCTTCTCAGGTGAAGATTTCCTGCAACAACTGTAGTGCTTCCAGCCCTAAATATAGTTGCCTTACCGGACTTTGGATCTTCTGAATCAGCCCAGAGGTGAGATATACACCAAGAAGACTGTCAGATTAAAAGCTGGCTCATCACATATTGAAAGTGCTCAAAATACTCCGTTGCATTTGTCATAGGCTAAAGTAATTCTTAGCATCCTCAGGTACTCTAACAGTGCTTGGTTCTTAAGGACAACTGGTAGTAGGAAAGAAAGGATTGGCATCTTTAGCCTAAATTGCTTAGAAACTATACTGTCAGGGGTATGTAGTTGTGCCTTTTCTAGAATGAAATAAGTGAGAACTTTGTACTAAAGAAATCCATTACGAGTGCACACATGAGGCTGAAATTTTGATCTAGAAAGAAGCTACCAGTTGTATAGTCCTGCTGGCCTGGATAAAGGCCAGGAGTAAAGCTGCTTTTAAAAAGTCTGTCAAAGCTAGTGTCAAAACATTCTTTGTTAGGTAGGTAGATAGGGGCATTTTATGTTAATCTGCTTCAGACTGAGGCTAGAAAGCAGTTTTTAAACCCACACTTCTTACTGAATTCAAAACTCTTTCATGACCATTAGCTCACACTGCGCTCATAGGTAAGCTCCATTATTTGGGTTGACTTTCAAAATGCTGATGGGAGCACACCTACGTAAGTAGGGCTGAGTGAATAATGAAACAGCGAACAATTTATCTAATGCACTTTTGGTTAGGTTAGGGTGATTTGCAAGAAAATTGGTTGGTGGAGAGGAGGTTAATATTTTACACTGACGAGCAACTACTGAATCCTGCAAATTAAAGCTGTGCTGTCTCACTGCTTGCTGCCTATGTGTGTGCAGCTCGGGCATCCTCAAGCTGGTGCGTGCGTGAATGAAACCTTCAGTTCTGGAAAGCTACGTCTGCCGCTATTGCCCTCCCCCAAATCCTCCTTTCTGCTGATATATTTGCCAGTAAAACACAACCCTGTGAATGTTTGCAGACAGCAGTCACAAAACAGGCCAGGCACAGCAACAGTTAAAGACTAATTAAAAAAAAAAAAAGAGTCACAGAAGATAGGTGCGTTTTGTTAGCTCCCCCTCCTGCCAGATGTCCCCTTAGGAATATTTCACTGGGAAGGGAAATAATTTAGTTATCGTGACTGCAGTTACAGGTTCCTGAATGTTTGATTTAGGAAAAACTTACAAATCTGTTTCCTTATTTCTGCTTACACTGGATTTTTTATAATGTCTGCTGGAGAATCCTTGCTAAAATGTCTTTGAATTGTTTTAACTTAATTGCATTGAAAAGTTCAGGCACAGTCATTCAGTTTCCAGTCATGGCCATTGCAATTTAGACCGTAAAGAAACCTGAGGAGGGAGACTGTTTTAGAATTAAAGGCGTCATGGCTGCCCAGTTTCAGCTATTTAGTCAGAAGTCTTGTTTAACACTGTCCAGAGTTACAGGAATCCTTCATTTAGCAGCCTGTTGTTGTTCCCCACCCCCACCATGTGTGAGGAAAGCCTCTGTCAGCAATCGTGGGGAGAAGAGACAGTTTCATGAGGTGAGTGGGAGGTTATCCCTAATTATAAATGTATTATACTAGCATTTTGTTTCAAGCCCTTCTGCTCACATGCATGATTCATTCAATATGCTACTTGACTTGTCAACTTATGTGGCAAGGAGGAAATTCCTAGGTTGGGGAAGTGGCTACAGTATTAATTCGCATAAAGTTCCTATGTTCATGAGAACAAAAGATAATGCTTAACTTGCCGACAGCTCAGGCCCTTGATTCTGTAATGTACAGAAGAAGCAGATAATGCACACACTGCACACTTACTGATCTTTAATCCCTCTCTGGTATTTAAAGCATTTGAACAATTGACTCTGGATTCACATGCATCGATTGCCACCAGTATAGAAATAAATAGTTTTAACATAGGTGAGAAAATGCTAGAAATCTCAAGCATACCTGGAAAATGCATTTGTGAGCCTGAAAGGTTTCTTCTGACCGTACTACTTCACCTGAAAAGTTTCTCTCTTCATTTAAACCCTGCCTCAGAGATATCACAGGTTACCACTTCTTTCCAAATCCTCCTTTTGGAGCAAAGTATATGTCTCCACATGTCTCAGCACTGGAAAGCCCTAGTTTTGAGTGGGATCCATAATTAACACTACTAAAACTAAATCTTAACTGCTTTCTGTGCCAGGCAACCCAAACACTGTCTTTAGATCACTCTTCAGCCCTGTGCCTAAATTAAAGGCTAACATTAATTTGGATCCACACTGAACATAGTTATCTTACCCTCATCAATAAATTCCAGACAGTGTCAGCTCACCATTACTTTCCCCGGGTAACCTCATATATAACTTTCTTGTTTACTTATCGTTCCTCTCAAAACTATAAGAGGAAGAAGCTAAACAGAGTTCTTCAGAATAAACTCTGGTCTTCTACACAGTCTGAAGCATACAGCTCTGAATGGTAAAAATGGTTTGCTCTTCTTTCGGCTTCGCCATGAAGACCATATACCTGTCCAGTTTACTTATAAAAAAGCAGACTATGCTGCAGTTGAGTTACTTGGAAGAAACACAATGGTCTGAACACATGCAGAGAATGTCCTACCAATAAATCCTTGTCCTACAGCAGTAGATCTGGCATCTTAAAAGGCAGCATGTGAATTTGATAAGTTTCTTCGCTTAATTAAAGGAAATTAGGTAAATCACAATTTTTCTGGCTGATAGAGCTACGTCTACCACAGAAGAATTTCTGCCTAATGGCTGTTTTAGGCAGGTGTTGAATTATACTGTGTTCTAATTTCAGTGTAGGAGACTTCTGTTTTTAAGAAATGGTTAGAGAGTGGTTACATTTGCCGTATTACCACTTTGCAACTTTGACTTAATCAAATTTTTGTAGTCTCATAGGAGTTATCATGGTGATTTATGCTGCTTTATATTCTGCAATTAGTAAGACACACTCATCCCCATGTCCCTTTTGTGCTCTGAGAACTTGGTCTGTGATGCTTTTTTAGCTGGCTTGTTTTTGTTCTGTCCTAGATAATTATTTCCACAAAGTTTTCTATCACTGGACTTAATACCATCAGTGTAACACCTGACACTATCCTAACTTGCTAGGATCATTTTCAAGGCTTAGAGTCCCTGGCTGTTTTGCTCTCAGAGCTTACCAGGCCATTTTTTGTAATATGGGCCTTGGAAACCAGTCTGGAACCACCAGCTCCTTTTCAGACGCTTTTGAGTGGTCCCAGGAATGAGCTGGCACAGACAATCACACTGTGCAATAGAAAATCCATCCAGAAGGTGCATTAGACAAATTGGTTTTTAAAAAAAAATAAATCTCTTTTTCCCCTGTCCAGCTTCATTGTCACATCTGTTTGGCTACATCCTTGTATTCTAATGAAATTGATATATTGAATGTTTGCAATGAGTAATTCAAACCCCTCCAAAGTCCCCAGCTCTTTACCCACAAAATTTCCAAGTGATTTGAAGAAATAGATTTACCCCGTTGTACTGTTTAGCAACCAATGCACCAATCCCAAGCTAAAATGGTTATGAGTTAGGTGGACTGTAACTGTTGAAAGTATATGATTAATCTTTTCAGTGAGCATCCTGATTTCATTCAGGAAGAAGCAATTAAATTTGGATTTGTATTTTGAGCTATGTGTGAGGCTTAAAAATTATCAGGGAAAGTTGTGAGTCTGGTTACTATCATAGCTTCTCGAGGGTCTGTACCAGGATCTTTTATAACAAGTCACAGCTAAAATTATTATTGTGTTCATTGTTCTTCTGTTATAGCATTTCCATATCTTTGAGTGTAATAAGAGTAGGTTAGTAATTGCATCTCATTTCACACTGCATTTTCACATCTCATAAAATCTGCCATTACCTGCTTCCCCTAAAAGATATGCAGAAGAATTTTGTGTCTCCTTTCCAGTCTGTTTACATAGTTATAGATATGCTTCATCACCAAAAACTCTTTTCTGTTTACAGATTCAAGATATACAACACAAGGCACAAATTGCTAATAAATTTGGGCATGTATGTTGTGTAATAAACTTTAAGACTTCTAAATTATGTATTGTACTAATTACATATAAAGGAGATAATTACATGGCTAGAGTTGTTTGTTGCTGCTCGCACAAGTTTGGAAAGCACATAACCTCCTTTGTCTCTACCATGATTTTACAGCTATCACCCTACTGAGTCTTGATGATTCAGAAGAAACTTTTCCCAAGGTCAGAACAGGTCACTGAAGAATCCTCCGAGATTTAAGTTGTGGCTTTTTTATAACCTGACTCAGCTAGGTTTCTGATTCTAGGTTCAGACTCACGACCTCCCTTGGTTTTCTTGATCAGACGACGGAAGTTGCAAAACATTTCTGGAAAGTATACATGGGAGAACCACATTTTCCACGTAATTTATTGCAATCTCAGTACTAGTACATTTCATTAGAAGCTTGGGTAGTTTCTGTTACTAAAATAATGGAACGATATAAGGGGAACAAAGATGAAAGTATTTTCAACAGGATATCTTGATAAAGCTGAAAAGAATAATTTACAGTAAGGGTGATGATTTTCCCTTTTATTTTCTAACCAACACTTAGTTAGAGATACTGTCTAGAATATAAATACCTCAACCCTTAAAGTTAGAGAACAAACAACTGTAGGAATGTCCATATCAAAGTGCAAAACCAAATAGATACCTTTCAGCGTGTCAACTTGATCTTAACACAACAGAATATAAACATTTTAATATTGTCTAAACACACTATGCCTTTTCGAATTTCACCCCAAAGTTGGAAACATTGTGAAGGGATGAACTGCAGAAAATTCTTGCCTTATGCTGTCACTGCAATCCTGTGCCTTGAAAACTTGGAGCATCTCTCAACTACACTTGCCCTCGTGGGGAATGATTGATATAATGGTTATCTGTACTGAATAGAGGGCAGATCTAAAATAAGAATAGCTGTACTGGACAAAATATGTTTTCTTCAAAAGAACAGTGGCCCTTCTGGTGGAAACTAAGTGGCATGGAAAGAGGTAATAGGCTGGAGAGACACACACAGAGGAAGAGATCTCTTGTATTCATTCAGCCTGTGTTGAAGTTAACCTCCCTAAGCAAAGAAATGCGTGTGTGTAACTTTTGTGTGAGTGTGGATTCACTGTACAGCATGTCTAGAATCCTCAGTGGTCATCCCTGTGTTCTGGCAACAGATTATTAGAGACTCTTGTAAAAACCGAGGAGCTGGGCCCTCAAACCTGTGACCACACGGGAGAAGACAGGATTGCCTAAATGTTTGAATAAATAGCGGGTAAGTGTGCTACACTAGGGGCCGTCAATGATCCAACTCCTTTCTCCTAAAAAAAGCCAACATCATTGTATTAGCATTAGAACATCCTTCCGTGATTAAAAACACTCGTGAGGTGGTGCCAGCATGTTGCTGTTTGCATCCAAACAATAATCAAGATCTCACACAGTGATGATTTGTTGTCAGCTCTTTTTCCCGCACTAAACAAGTCTGACACTAGCAGCCCACGAGCTAATTAACTCAAGTATCTGGCATGGGAATCTACATTATAGCTATCAGCAGAATATCCACAGAACTGAAATAACCCTCCAGCTGGACTGATGCTTCTTTGAGGTAGAAAAGAAGAAAGATGAATGCCGATAAGCAGGATTTCTGCTCCACTCCTTCCCCCTCGTTTATTTCTCAGTTGTGAAGGTTTTTTTAAACAAAACCTTGAAAGAAAATTTTCTGTATTCACCGAGCTGAATGCTTCAGACTGAATATTGGTCAATTGTATTTTTAATTCCTTATTACTCTCTAACCCTCTTTTCAACATTTCTGGTTTAGCCTTAGCCTGTTCTTAATACACAGAATAGGATTCTGACATCAGTTTGCTTTTAGTATCTGTCCAGGTTCCTCAATGAGTCAAGATTGTGGGATGCTTTGCTGTTCAAACACTTTGTGTTGCTCCCTCAGGGTACTGTTGGCATCGCAGGCTCATGGGGCTATCAGAGTTCAGAAACAGCAAAAGTTTTAGAGATTCATCACTGTTGATAAAACATTATAGCAGTCTGGAGGACTTGAGCTGTCCAAGATGAAAAATCAAACTTAATGAACAGGATATTAATATTTTGACACCTTGTCAAGTTGCCCATTTTTTTTTTTTTTTTCTGTGTGTCTTACACAATTAGAAGTACCCTCATCTGGTTTGCTGTCACTCCCTCGGTATTCAAGCAGAGTTATGGATTCTCACTGCCTTTAAGATTGGGGTCTGAGTTGTCTTCCAAGCAGGGAAAAATGCTGTAATAGTATCCTCTCACCACTGTAACACTGAATGTGAACTTCTCTTTATTTCTTTCTTCAAAAAAAGACATAATCATGTGTCTCATGATGAGTAAAGAATATATAAATATACAGAATGCCTAGTTTAGTAACTGTAGGCAGGTCTCAGAAGACCTAATGGAGACATATATTTTTTAATTAAAGTAAATTAGATCCCTTCTTAGCAGAGAAGCAAGAGGTATTGGGTCCATAACCATTAGGGATTTAAGCATTTGGCTCACAGGGTCATATTTACATACCAAAATAAAATACTTAAGAGCACTCTTTGGTAGAGAGTTGCTTTACTCAGTAAGAGGCTCTTGAGAATGACAGGTCAGACAGAAAATACGTGAGAGGGCTGCTTCTGAAAAATTCCAACTTTGTTAAGTGTGTCTCTGCAGTGTCAGGTGTTTCTTAGCAAAATTGTGCTGTAGCGATCTGTTCCCATCTATTTTTTGTATAGCGGATACCAGCACAGACTAAGAGATTTCTTACCTTCACAGCCACAAGAGTTAGAGCTGAATCATTCTGTTAAAAACTGGATTTATTGTGTAGAAAGTAAATACAAGATTCATTAACTCCCAAGAAAGTGTAAGCAGGGGGATAATGACTCCTCAGTCTTATAAGGAACATAGTGCTTTGGAACAGGGGAAACCTGAATAGCTGTTTAAATTGGTAATGAGCATATTTCCAATTATAGTACCATTGGCTAGATTAGGAATTCTGTTTTGGGTCTTGGACCATTCCTCACTTATTAAAGAAGGAAGTCTACATTGTCGTTTGACAGCACTGTTATATCAAACAACGGGTCAGAGTGCTGTCTGTTGAACTAACTCCAGTAACAATGTTGTAAACGCAGCAGCGTTAAGCTCATCTCAAGATGAGCATATCGTGCTGAAATTGGTGCTGTGGTGAGCTAGAAGGGAAGAGAGTTAGCCCCCATTTTGCAGACTCCTGAGCTTTTGAACAGAGGTGAGTGCTCTGGTATTTATAGCCCCCAGAAATTCGGTACTAAACTCTGTATGTTTTGGGTCAGATCCGTTACGACCAGTCCAGTTTTACTTCAAGGGAAGCTGGATGTAAATGGTTGTGTGAAGTCGCACCTCTTGCAAGTCAGAAGTAGATCTGAGGCTGACTTTGCCCATCTGCCCTCTCCACATTTGAAATTGTCTCAGATTCTTGTCCAATTTCAAACAAAGAAGGGAAATAAAAAAAAAACACAACCAAAACCAAAACAAACCACCATAAACTTGAACTCTTGTCATCGTGCCACTGTTTAATTGGGGGTTGACATGAAAATTTAGTTGTACATCTGTGGCAGTGTTAAATTACATTTATTAAGAAATAACTTTTGCATCAATGTGTGCACTTTCTCTTACTCGCTTTTGCACTGAGCTATAAGGTTTC
>NW_009723887.1:0-27777 GCF_000703405.1 Apaloderma vittatum | reverse complement strand
AAGTCAATTTCTGTTTCTGCTGAACCTTCCACAGTATTTTCATTTTATTAATTTATTTTTTAAAAAATTTCCCAAGCATTGCTTTCATCCTGCCTTGAGTCATTTACTATTGTTTAGTTAATCCATTCTAGTGGCGTGGCAAATGAAACTGGCACAAAAGGTACTACAACTGCTGATTCTCAGCATTTTCTAATGTTATAATTGCACCAGAAAACATTGTGAAGATGAAGTTCATCCTTGTAACATAGTATGTCTGTGAGCTGTATGAGAAGTGATCATGAACAAGTCCGCGTTTTGCACAGGTCGTTAAATTAAAGGGTTAAATTAAAGGAATTTAGTCTATGTGGAGACTGTCAGCTTCATTTTCCAAACTTGAAATGATCACGTTCAACAAAGCCTGGCACACTCTTGATTTTTATAGGTATTTTTCATTTGAGGATAACTTCTGAAAATGACAGCAGAAAGAAATGTTGCATGCAACGGCGATTTTTAGAAAGTCCCATTGTTCCTATTTGCCTTTCTTGCTCTCTCCCTTGTGTGTGCAGTAGCCTACACATTTAAAAGTCACCAACTAGATTCTGCAAGTCCATGTACAGGAGAAACAAAGGCCTTGCCTATAGCTGCAAATGTCCTAAAACTCAGAGACAGAAACTCATCTGAAAGGGATACAGCCCACTTCCAGACTAGTCACATTTGGTAACTGTTTGGGCTAGGTCTATTAAAGCCTCCAAAGAAATGTCTTTTGGAATCACACATCCTGACTGCAGCATGGACATAATGTGAGTCAGTCATGAGACATCCTTGTGGGTATTATGAAACTGCAGAAGGATTCAGATCAGTGTGCACAGCAGGATGATTAAGTGCAATCATGCCTTAATGCATGTCTGTGCCTAAATACTTGTTGTGAAGTGTCTTCAGCAAGAAGACCCCACCAATATTTTTACAGCTTATGTTCTCTTACAGACTTCTGAATGATTTAATAAAGTTTTTTTAGGATTACATAATTGTTCTGCAAACAAAGTGTCGTGTACTTTAGAGTTTGACAGTATGGAAGGCAAAATGAGGGCATGTTGGTAAAAATCTTCCCATTTTGTGTTTATTTAAAGTTGATTCCTGTCACAAACTGTATTCTAGTACTTTGCTGAAAGCATAATTTTGTCAGATTCCCCTCAATTTCCAGGAAAAGATATTCAAAGGTATGCTGTTAACTTCATCCAGAGAGATAGAGAAATAAAATCAGTTATAGCAAGGATGAAGTAGTACTGCTCTTCTGTAAACCCATGATTGTATTTATTATGTGTCATTGTACATACATGAGTGCTGCAATATAGTAATTCCCAGAATTAAGAGATCAAGATCTAACATTTGTTGACATCTTCTATATCTCTGCACTCAGCTTTCTGCAAATACAGGACTCCAGATAGACTAGCTGAATCAATTAGTCTATTCATGAAAAAAAACCCAAAGCAAATGCTAATTCGAGAGTTCCTATATTCTGCAGTTACAGCACAGGGACAAACAGAAACACCCCTGTCTTGCTAATTTGATTGTGTGTAGTGCTTATAAATGTTTTAACCATGGTTCCTCAAAAGAAGCGGAATGCATAGCTCTTCATGTTAACTGCTCCTCGGGGGAAAATGACTGTGCTGAGCAAAAGTAGCATTGGTGTGGCCCAAGGAGGAAGACGAGTTGCAGCCTCAGCACCAGCTTAGCTCACAGGGAAGTCAGTGGGAGTGCAAGTAGTTTAACTACAGGGAAAATCTAATTGCCAATAACAATGCGATTACTTATAATTACTTAATACACTCTGAAATAAAAAAATTAAAAATATATCACATTCAGGCACTGATATACAACCTTGGCATAAGGATGTACTTTTGGCAGAGTTATACTGTAAACACATAGTAAATGGAAAGCCACTGCCTAAAGGAGCTATCAGCCTTGAGTTTATTACAAGATGCAATCAGAGAAGGAAACAGACAAATGGATAGGAGCTGAAACAGGGCAGGGTGTGGGAAGAATAGTGCAAGTCCACTTTTTCACAGACATGCTGCGTACATAACATCACAGGGAGCATAGGAGCCCTGGGAGTTTCATGCTTTGTGTTGTGGCTTATTTAGGCACAACTCCCATAGACTTCAGAAAAATTTTGCCTTAAATGGAATCAAGGAGGAAAAATTGGGGCTTGTGATAAAATGATGACCAGGTATGTACAAATGAATTGATGTGCTTCCTGATACACTGGCTTAGTGCTGCAAAGAAAAGCAAAACTTGGGAGGAACAAAAATCAATTTTTACAATTGTAGATCTTTTTGAGTTAGGCTGAACTCTACCTTCTGCTTCCCCTCCCAAAATAATAACACATTTTGCCAATAATCTTGAGGAACTCTCAGTGGGCCAGATGCAATTCAGAGAGAGGGATCTAACAGAGTTTCATTTCATTCTTATTTCTCCCATTTTTTCCCCTTCCCCTGATTTTCTACTTGTAATTTCTTTTTTTCTGGCTTATTGCACGACATGAAGGTGGTGAGGCAAAAATAGAAGTTAATGGTACTACCACTGTTTGTTTCTATTAGCGTTTACATGTGAAATGAAGGCATTTTGGAAGAGAACCAGACTGGCCAGTAAAACCTTTCACCCTCGTAAACTATACATTTGGTTTGACTTTGGCTTAGATCCCAGAACTTGTCACAAGCTTTATTATAAAGCTGTAGTTCAGCTAGAGTTTTGTTAGCTTTATTACAACAGCTCCTCTCCTCAAAAAGAAAAAAAAAAGAAAAGAAAAAAAAAGGAAGCAAGAATAGCTTTTGTTCATTCTGAATGCTTTTCAAATTCTGGAGAAAATATACTGGAAAATGCAATTAGCTAGATAACTGGTCAACATCAGTCATCAGAAAATAAATTCAGTTTATCTAAAATTTACAGAAATTATACATCACCTCCTTAAAATAGTCCAAGAGTGACTAATCGTATAAACAATAAGGCAGCCACCAACATTCAAGCCTGTTACAACTTCTGAGAAAGCCCAGGCCTAGTGCTGCCAAAGAAGAGTCTACAGAGGGACTGGAGAATGATATGGACATCTGGAGAGAAGAAGCATGCTACACTTCGACATTTTTTATTTTTTTTTTAATATACTTTCCCAAAGGGGCAGTTTAGCTCTTTCTGAATTCACTTAGGGAACATTCAAAGGAAAAAAGAAGAGGAGGAAAAGGAGTGTGTTACACAAGACGCAATTATAAAACTATCGGTCTCATCCTGCTTTCATACAGCCCATATGTCTTAGGCACAGAACTCCTTGGTTCAGGACCAAGAGCGGTAAAGGATTGATGCAGTGGTTACGGGATTTGAAGGCACTGTATTATACTATAACCATTAATGAACTTTTAACACCTGTTTCTGCAAATTGAACAGTTATCAAGAGGATCTGAAAGATCAGTTAGTTCATAGCATTTGTCTGGAAACTGAAACATGGTCTTGTACCTCAGGGATTAATTTGAGACACAGACGATCTAAGTTTGACTGTTGCTCCTCTCAGTCGATTCCTATGTGATCCTTGAGTGACTTACACTATCTATGTTTCAATTTCCTGTTGAGGAAAAGGTGACTAGAAATTTTTATATGAGTCTGGATTAGACTATTCTAAAAAGTTTAGATTAGTCTTCTAGAAATTTTGACTTTTTTAAAGCTTCTTGGGTCAGGTACTGTTAATTAGCTATGAGGCTTTCCTTAATTTTGATTGGAATTTATGGAAACCAGATTCTTAAAAAGTATTTGATTCCCTAAAAATGCAAACGGGTCCATCAACTATTTTTTTTCTCAATACTTCTGTATCTAATTCCAACAAGAAATAATTACAACCCTGCACTTTTCAGTGTAGCACCATACACATGGGAATTGCTTATTCTCCCCTTGGAGACTGTGGATTCACAAAATCTTTAAGTTTGCTGTGGACCTATTGAATTAAGTCTTGTGTTTTCTTGAGTAGCTGCTGTGAGGGCTGTCTGGAACCAAGGTACCCAGGGAACAGGACTACTTGAAAAAAATTCTCTTCTTATGCGAAACATTTAGGGTTTGGATGTGATCAGTATTTTTTGTAGGCAAAGGAAACACATTTTCTCATTTCTACTCTTGGAAAGCCATTGGTACTGACGGAATTGTCCCCGTGGATTCGACTGGCAGGGGACCAAATATGGGCCTGGTAGAATTTTTGTGATCAGTAATGAGTCAATCACTCCCAGAACTTGTCCTCCACTCCTTCCTGGAAAACAACATTGTCTGGTATGGGTCATCTAGCAGAAAGTTAGTCAACTTGCTATAGTAGTACACTGGTGATGTCCATCAGCAACTTACTGAAGTGCGAATTTGTGTAGCTGATGAATGTTGTAGGCAAATGATTGTTGGGTTTAGTCAAGTAGGAAAATCAGGTATGTACGAAGTGCCATGTAACACGTTGCTAATGAATTTAATCAGGAAGTACTTGGTAAACACTGATTTGCAAATTTTAATCTGGTAACTGAATTTTCAAACTGCAATTGCAAGTTTGCTTGTATTACAAGTAAAATGTGTAAAAGTCAAATTATGAAAGACTTGCATCTATCAACAGGAGGAAATCAAAATGCAGAATGAAACTAAGGGGCCACTGCTGTATGGCATAGCACGTATTCTGTGAAGTGTTGAGGATGAGATTGCTTTAACAGTCAGCTGGAATCAGAGCCTCAATACCTCTTAAAATCTGTCTCTCAGTGCTTTACATGCTTATTGCTTTCTTTGAGGGGGAAGGGGGTTTGAAGGTCACAGAAATGGGCCATTTGCCTAACCAGAACCAGATGATTAATTACTTTTTTAGGGATTTTGTTGCTATGAAAATTTTATCCCAGAAAAGCACAAGGATGCACAAAGTCTGTGGTTGAAAGAAAATTATATTAAATTAGAGAAATTTTGTACGTCACCATTCTATGGGAAGTGGCTTTTCATTGTTTAACATAAGAAAAAGAAATACTAACAAGACAGGCTACACAGCTGGGGTTTGTGCTGTGTAATAAGCTCCAAATAAAAAAGTTTTATAACAGATCTTTAAATATTGCACCCAGGCTGAAAGTCTCAGACTGAAAAGAAATATTAGCACAATTAACATTAAAACCAGATTAACTGTCATTTTAGCTTAAAGAAACTCCCACTCCATTCTTTCATGCTCTCCCCTTCCAAAGAAATTTGGAACTCATCACTGGAAATATCACCTCAAAAATCTTTTCCTGCTTTCTGTTATTTAAACCAGAGATGTATGTACTCATTTGAGCAAAATAAGAATGAATCTAATTTTTTTCTTAAATCAGAAACAGACACAGATGAGGATTTCAAAATTATGAGAACACTTTTTTATTTAGATTTCTCTGCATTTAAGTGGCATGTTCCAGGGAAAATGCTGATTATTGTCAAATGTTGAAGACTAGGTTGCAAAGCCCATTGAAACCGCTGGGAAAACTATAAAAAAAATTTTGATGTGTTTTGAATCGGGCCCCTTCTGGAACAGTTGTTGGACATAACACATGAGATAGGCTGAAAGATACTTCATTGTCCTTCTCCAAAGGCTCTGTTTGTCATGGCAAATTGACAGGTTTGGGCACCATCCCTCAGTCTGTTTCCTTCTTTGCACTTTGTTTGGCACAGTTTTGGCCTCTCCTAGTTAATGACCAAACATCATTTGGGTGACTTTTGTGGACCTAAGGCTCTTCCCAAGAGGCAGCATCAATGGGGCAACTGGATTTAGGTACAAAGAGGAGAGCTGGTTGTGTGAGTCCAGACCATGCTAATGCCATTCATCCTCAGAGACAGTGAGTGCCATTCTTCCTCAGAGACAGTGAGTGCTTCTGGACACATTAAGAGGCCAGAGGTTTAGCAGAAGGGAGACCTCCATCCACTCATCCAAACAATCTTTTATTTTTTTTCAATGAAGTGTCTCTGTTTTCAGCTGGTTTTACTCCAGAACACTGTTTTTGTAGTTTCTCATTTCCCCTCTCATTTCCTCTAACCTTATTCAGCATGTGAATTGATCACAGCAGCAAATGGGTATGGGGAGAGCTAAATAATACCGTGATGAACTATGAAGAGTTCATGCTGTCTTCTACATGTCTTCTGTGTGTAGAAAATCCTTTACATAAGTATGTTTCCAAGAGCCAGCCACACTGAGCCTGGAGTCTAGCTGATGAGGCGGTATTGGGACACAGGCTGGACTTGATTTTGGAGGGCTTTTCGTGTCTCAATCATTCTGTGATTCTGTGAGAAGGATACACAAAGTGGCTTGTGCCACACCAGGCTTGTGCTCACACTTCTCCTGAGCTTGACTGACCTTGGTTGAATGCTGCTTTGCAGTCTCCTCTCTGGGCTGGGAGAGAGGCGACGAGTAGCCATGTCTTGTTCTCCAGGCGGAGCTGCTCCACACCTCCCTTAGAAGAAAGCAAATCCTTAGCTACTTTTACTTCTCTGAATTGCTTTCTAGTGGCTTTGTCTTGCCTTTCCTCAGCATCAGGATCTGGCAGAGCCCAGCACTTCTAAAAGCCCCATTCTTTATGTTTGCCACTGAATAGGCTTTTTGCAAGGTAAAGTTTGACCAAAGGCTTTTGATATCCTAAAAGGAATCCCTTTTACAATGACCGAAATTACATTAAAAGGACAACTCTGTTCTTTCACTGGAGTGAGATCGAAATTGGAGTTTCTGCAATTTTTCTGTCTACTGTGGTTTTGGTATAACACAATTCCCCTGACGCTTTTGGTGCTGATAAATAAATGTATTTCCATGCCGTGCTCTTACATTCTTGGTACTAACTGAGGAAACAGAACAATAATATACTCTTGTCAATACAAGCACTGCCCTGGGAATTGACTAATTAACATAAAACTCAGCCCTGCAGGGACATTTCCAGGTTCATTTTTTGCTGCCTCAGCAAACTATAGGGTTTGGGCTGTTAACTACTTTCAGATGCTCTGTGTCTTTCAAGAAAGAAATAAAGAACATCCACATCGCTTTAGGCAAGTTAATGATTCTACAGAACACTTACTTTTTTACCATGTGCTTCATGGCAGATTAAAATCCTGAAGGAGCTAAGGTTTATATACCATGCGTAGTCCTTTGGCAAAAAAACCCCACGCATTCTGAACTAAAAGTGAATGGTTGAATGTGACATTTATATTCATTGTTTTCCCAGAACTGCATGCTGAGGATGTTTGATTTTGCTCAATAATCCCAAAGCAGAGGTTTTGTAGGTGCTTTGATTTCTCAGGGTCTCTTAAGGCTATGACAAGCAGTTCGTAGTGGCTACTGAGAAACTTGGAGAAACTTGTGTAACCAGTTCTGTAAAATTAGAAGGAAATTTGGCCTAACTTCACAAAGAGATGTATCTAAAATTTTGAGAAACTCATGTTAATTGTCTTTTGTGTGTGAGCCTATTTGGTTTTTTTTCTGAATTGCTTTCTTTTCATTCATATTCTTTTCCTTGGACTACAGAACAAAAAGTTTCATGTCTAGAGGAAAAATACAAGAGAAAAGAGAAAGAAATTCAAATGAAATGGTATTTGAATCTCACAGGTAAAGAAAACCTCATTGTTTTTATTTTCCTAGACCTCTAGAGATAATTGCTCTCCTCCTTGTACTGTTTGTCTGTTATTAATTATTATTAATCTATTGTTAATGGGCATTCCTTCCTGTTGCTGCTATTTATGAATGAACAAAATCACATTCTGTGGTTCACAGAAAACATCTGTAGAAAGTAATGATAGAATGATTTTCTATCAGAAGGTTGAAGAGTGTTCAATAGGTCCTCAAATGCTACATCTAAAAGGAAGTTAAATTTGAATGAGCACAAATACTTTTAAAGCATTTTGCAAGAGCAGAAAAATAAGCATATGGGCAAAGTGCACATTTGCGAAAGCTAATGCCGCGGTACATGAAGATACACGCAATATGCGTAATTCTGTTTTGTACACACTTTTGCTTGTTGGTACCTGAATAAGCTTATTTTATGAGTGAACTTCAGTCATGATTATCAGAAGACCGTGCGTGTATATATGACTGTGTGTCCCTATTGGAACAAGTTATTAAGGTTAACCAAAACTATTTGATCCTGGTGTATAGGCTTTACAAACTTTAGCTGTTTGGAATAAAATTTTACATGATGTACATCTGTTTGCACTTTTTTTGATGCAGGTTTCAAACATAATAGTTCAATGTTTGCTATAAAAAGAAAAAAAAACTGAGAAAACACATACTGTTTCACTCAGACATGCTGGAAAGGTTTAATTTGTGTGCAGTTTGTGGGTTCTAGGTTTCAGGATAGCAAAGTGGATTGATACAAACTTTGGACTGAATTAGGAGAATGTGAAGAAATCAGGAAGGTGGGGGAAAGCCAGATCTGATATGGGGCCAGCAGGTAGACACAGCTACCTGGGCAAGCTGACTCCTAAGAAGAGAAGAGAGACCCACCATGAGAGATGAGTGACCACAGGATGTGGAGTCAGAGGCAGGGAAAATTAAAGATTGCTACAGCAGCATTTTGAAAAGGACAAGGCAGCAAGTCTTGGGGTGACCAGAAGAAAAAATAGCCTTTGTGCCCCTCTAGAACTTGGAACTGCACCAAGCGTCTATGAAAGTCACTGAAGATCTTTATTGACTCTTAGCCCATCCACACAAGCACTGGCAATTTACTACTGCCACCATCTACTATGACAACTGTTGTGCTAGTCGCACAGGATTTCAATGTTTCCAGCACTGCTGATTCAAGAAGTCAGCAAATGCAAAGATGCCAGAAAATACTGATGAAATTCTTACTATTCTTCTTTATTTACATGCTCTCATGACCAGTATAGTAACTTAGACAACATATACTGTCCCAAAAAACATAAGGAAAGTTAGGCATAGAGAACTAGGTTTTATTTAACTTTTCCCTAGAGATTCTTCCCTGCACACAGCAACAGTGGTTGTCTGTCACATAGCTACAGTAAGCTAAAACAGAGGGAACACTGCATTTTGCCTTTATTGTCAGGAAGTGTCAAAAGTATTAATAGTATAAATTTTGCTAGCTAGCTAAAATTCTCACACTGTGATCTTGTGCATCAGCATATTTTTTTTTTTTTACCACAGATGGTCATTTATGTAACACTGTTGGAAATTGTGGCTGTGTTCCACAGCAACAGGAAAATGGGATACATCTGCACCGTGTGGGGAAAAATACAAATGAACTAGAAGCTATGCAAACATTTAAATTACAGGGAAATGGCACTCCGATAAGCCCTGAACTGCATGAGCAGGAAGAGAGTGTCAGCCTCACCCATGCCCTGAAAAAATGGTCACATTTATGGTCTACTCTATTGTACTGTGTGGAAGTTTGTTTATGTGGGACCTTCCTTCCCTCAGGACTTCCTCTGAGAGGAAATGTCGTCACTGTTCAGTAGGGGTCAATTGTTACACATTCAAAACTCAAACATAAAATAACATCGCTGAATGCAACAAAGTGGAAAGGAATAAATAAGATTTCTCCATTTACATGTTTAGAAACATTTATAATAGTTATTCTTGCCCAATAATATTTTCAGAGAGTTGAGGAAAGATCATACAAGTCAGGTAGCTAGAATAATACTGGTTTACAGGTATCCCAAACACTAGTCGGTATTTGATGAATCTCACTTTCATCAGCTCTGATACTTCTCTATGGCTGATGTGGGAATATGTTTTAAATGGAGGAAGGCTAAAAAGACTGCAGCTTTAAAACAGGGGGGATACTCTTATCGGAATATTTTGCCAAGCCTGGTCTGTGTCTTGAACCAAACTGATCTGAATTTGAATTGCCCTGGATGAGCACTTTTCTGAGGTCAAATTTGCAGCTTAGATGTTCCTAGAGGTTTTTAAATTTTGACAATAGCCCAGCTGGGTTTTGAGTCTCTCCAAAGGGTGCAGACCCCACAACCTCTCTGAGCAACCTGTGTTTGGTCATCCTTACAATATTTCAATTTGCACCCACTGTCTATGTGCTTTTGTCAAGCTCATAGTGACTGTGCTGTTTTGACACCCTCTGTACTGGAAAGATGCTGAGCACTAACCAGACACAGGCACACTCGCAAGAGTCGTTAGTAAATGCTGGTCTGCTGCCCGCTCACAAGAGATGGTTAGTAAAGTTTTCTCTCTTAAGTGAGTAGACTTTATCTTCAGATATGTATTTGCTCATGCTTTTATATCCATTTTACATTAGGCTATGGAACACCTGAAAAATAAAGGAACGCTGGGAATTGACCAGGTCCAGAGCTGTCTGCAGGGCACATCTGTGTCCAGAGGAGGCACCACAGCCCTGAGCGGTGTTGAAGTCTCCTGACAGTCTGTCTCTTGACATTTTGACATCCATGAAAACTTCTTCTCTATTAAATGGTCTGTATCAAATGGTATAAAATAAAGTTGCCTGTTTTCTCTCAGACACACTTTCCTGAGGGCACAGTAAAACAATCAAGGTGGCAAGGAGATGTCACTCGGTATTTCCAGGGGTACACCTAAGAATGTTCCTCCAAGGACAATCTATAAAATAAAGCATATCCCAACATTACAAACCGGCGTCAACCTGACTAAAGCTCTGTTAGATACTAAGTGCCATAGCCTACAAGCTGATTTTTGTCCCGGCTAAAGACCTGGTCCAACAGGTTGAATTTAATTCCTCCCTTTGTATGCCTCTTTCTCTCCCTCCCTGTCACAGGTTAGGGCTGGGCGAGCCACTAACGAAGACAGACGCTCTCTAACCCCTTCTTCCCCATCCCAAAACAGGAAGGAAAAGGGACTGAGGCAGAGAGACTTACAGGTCAGAGAAGAAAAACTAGAACAGTTTTAATGAAACAATGGAAATATGGTGAAATGATAAAAGTAAAGAACTATGTACAACTATAGATAGTAGCCTGATATGAAACCCAACTCCCTCCTCTGATATCAGTCCCCACTGATGCTGCAGAGCAGGAGGCACTGGGGAAGCCCGAGGCTCAGCAGTGACGGGAGCTGGATATAGGGAGCTGGATTTGGGAACTCAGGATCCGGATCAAAAGCAGGAGGTCAGATGGAGTCCTCCCTGGACACCAGCCATTGCAGAAAAAGGGCCGAAACTCTCGTGATAACTCAATTTATACTAAATATGATGTATATGGAATGGAATACTCTCGTTGGTCACCTGTCCTGTCTATTAGCCCCTGGAGATGCAACCTTTTACTTCCTTGTGACCCCTCTTACTACTCGGCACCCCAGTGTGGCACACAAGGGCCAGCAGTGGCCTTGGTCACTACAGGAATAAGTATCAGCAAGAGCCTTTCTGCATCCCAGTCCCAGGCAGTAACTGCAAACTTCAGGTGTTATCACTGCCACTAGCATACACTGTCTGCAAAAACATGCTGCGAACTTCAGAAAGTGCAGCCTCTGAGAAGAGACTAAACTGAAAAATGAAAACCTCTAAACAGAACTGGGTTTTTACCTAAACCCAGGACACTCCCTCCCAGGTGCACATGCATGAACGAATTACCCAGGTTTTCAGCATCTCAGGGAAAGAATATACGGAGGGGCTTTCCTTTTGCACATGTACACATAACCTTCCCGCCAAGCCGTGCAGTGGGTGCAGCTCCGGCTCTGGGCAGCATCCAGGCCACCAGCCCCTTGCATCCCATCTGAAAGAATGTCGCCTGTGAGGCAGAAATTCCCACCATGAGAATCGGGTCTCTGTGTTGCACAACAAAGGCCACCGCATTGTCTCCCTGTTAAGCGGGTGTTAAAATGTGCATATGTTGCCAGGGCTATTGCATACGAGGGTCCATTTAGGAAGCAGTGGTTTTTCCCAACCGCTGACTGCTCTGAATCCCCTCACATTAGCACACTAGCACACATGCGGCCCTCTTATCAGATTAGCTACAGTTGTCACAGATTACTTCACCCTGTGAAGGAGCCGCAAAGGTACCTTTGACTATTCATTCAAAAGTCCAGAAAGGTTGTGGTTTGGTTTTGTGTGTGGGGTTTTTTTTTTTCAGCCATCTGAATGCAAAGCAAATGAATGGGTAAGTGTCTCTGTCTCTCATTTTGGTAACAGAATAGCTGAAGGATAGGTATCAGGGTGGACTACACAGAGAAATGTTAATGAACACCTAATATTCATCTAGAAAATATTTATTTAACTCCTTAAAAACATTTATGTGTTTTCTTTCCTCACTAATGTCAATTGTCTTTTGAGGAATGACCTTTCTGAAGCTCAAAGTTACATTTTTTAATGTTTTGCCTTCCCTTCAGATCCCTGTCTCCCGCCCCTTTTTTTTTTATTACAGTCAACTTCCATTGTGGTTCAATGATCACTGTTCTTCAGGCTGGGAGTGAGGGAGAGGAAAAACCTCGCTAGTAGCTTGTCACATTATTTATTTAACCCATCTTACTCCTTAAAATGTTATGATAGCTGGTAAAATAAACAATGACTCAAAATACCTTTGGCATGACTTGCAGTCTACATAGACATTAAGACTGAGCCTAGAGAAGACAATGCCTTGGACATCAGTGGCAAGAGAGATTTCAACAGTCATCTCTGAATGAACTTGGTGTTAAAGGAGGCCCAGAGAGCTGCAAAAACAGAGAGCTGCAATTGCTGGTTAGCATTCACACCTTTGGCACAAAAAAAATTACGGAAGGAAACTGTGGTGAGGAAGGAATGTTCTACACCTCAGTTCCACATCCTTGCTGCCAGGTGTAGCATTACTGTACTCAGTTTGAACTTGCCTGCCTCTGCAGATTAGCTGTGCCACCTGCATATGGGAGACAGGGGGGACAAACGCAAAACAAAAATCACTTTCCAAAGACTGGCCTTCTCTTTGTCATATAAGTGGGCTGTGAGAGTAGAGATGCAACCTCCGCTCACTACTCTAGCGCAAAGTACTTTGTCTAGGAAATTTAATCTATCTGAAGAAGAAATAAAAAACTGAACTATGACACTTCTCTGATTGCAGATAACCAAACGGCACTATCATTACTGGGACTTTAGTTGGTAACTCTTCATTCAGCTTCTCCCATAAATACCGAAGCACAATCTTAGCCATATTTTTTACCAGTCTGTTTCTCTGCACAGACTTAAACCTGTCTGGTTTAATATGCTTTGTTTGTAAACAGTGGAAAGTACAATAGATCATTTGTAAGAGTACTACCACGTTACCAGAGTCTGGTGTTTCGGTGCTTCTGAGAAAACAGCCTGACTGTGTGTTCTCAAGTGCATGCAATCACATTCCTCTAGGACTACAACTTTAGATTTAGAGCATGGACTTTTTGGTCATGGAATAATTTCTGACAGCTAAATCCTAAAATACTCCCAATCTGGTTGTCACCCTCTTTGTAGAGCCTATTGAAATGCAACAGTATTTCTAGTAGAGTACTAATTTTTGATATTTTATTTTGTTTTATTTTTTTATTTTTTTTAAATCAAATAAGAGAGGACCGTGAAGGATGTGACAAAAACATCCCTTAGAGAGCTATGTCAAGAAAACTTGAATTGTTGATGGTTCTTCCCAGCTCTAATTTATAAACAACTCCAATTTACAATCTAGAAAATGAGGCAACAGCAGTAACAGCAAAGCAAGGTCTGCGTGGGAGAAATGAAGCAGTTGCACCCAGCTTTTGCTTTAGGTGATTGCGTCTTATCAGTTGATGAAAACAGTCTCCATGCTATAAAGTTACCAGAAAAGTTCATTGTGACATCTGTTTCTTCCTTTGTGAGACAGGATGGTAAAAACTTACATTATTAATTTCCTGTGCTGTATTCTGATAAAAAGCATCAGTGTTTATGTTTTTCTATTTCCACATATACTTAGCTAGGTATGGTCATTTTAAAATTCTGTTTCAAAATAGATATAGATATGATAATTGATTTGTTCCTGTTTTTAATTTCTCCTTTGAAAAGGTGTGATATGAAGAGGAGCAGGGAAAGTAGAATTGTAGTTCCCAAATCAATTATTTCCCTATCAATCTAGAAATAATTTTCTGGATTTGTGAAGAATAATTTCTCAATTCTCCACTGACATTTTTCAAATGTACCCAGTGTGAGTCTATGTAGCTTATGTATTGACTTCAGTCATTCGAATTTAGCAAGGCTGTTTTGCTGATGATCCTTGTGTCTTTATCCCAAAGCAAGAAAATAGCTGCAGAGCTAAAGGCCTAAATTCACAGTAGTTGCATATCTTTTTCTTCCTTAAACAAGCACATAGGAGGCTGGGTCAGAGTATGATTCTTCTATTTCCACTAGTTATTGTTACTATATTGTCCCAGGTGTCACCTTTCTTGCCACTGTGATTAAAGACTCCCAGATCAAGAGACATTTTGAATGTGCAAGCACTGGTTTTCAGAGTCCTTGAGTGTTTTCTGCAGCAATGCATTTCGGTACTGAGTATCTATTTTCCAGAATCCCAATTAAAATTCAAACAGTAATCTTCTATGCCCCCAAAGCAAATCTTAACCTCAATCTAATAAATGTTTGACTTTGAGTTTAAGTGGTACAACAGTTTGTCTTGCCTTCCGTAAGCAAAAGAGTCTAGAATTGAGACCTGTGGCATTTTCCGCTTTGATTCATGTAACTGAGTCCCTGGCAGCCAACCCTGCATCTTGTTTCTCTTATGACATTACTGCTTTTTCTCCCCTCCCACAATCCCAGACATTGTGGCTGCCTGATCTGTGAGTTACTGATGCAGTCACAACATATAGCATGTGGCGTCAGAAAACAGTGGGGAGGCAATGCCACTGGGGATGGCAATGGAGAGCTGTGGACTGGTGTGCTCTGTACATGGAGAGAGTGAAGCTGGACAGCATGTTCCCTGGATGGAGTCAAGCATCACTGCCTCCCTCCCCTGGCCCTGTCACCTGCCTGCTTGCTTTTGTCACCCCAAGTAGTGTGGCACACTGGCAGAGAAGCCATTTGACGTGTCTGGTTTTGGTCATTTTATGACCTAATCAAAAGCAACACACAATTTTATTTGGAATATCCAGGAACTTTTAAAAATTAATTTCTATCAAATAACCAGCAACATGTCATTGAGTTTTTTACTTACTTGTTTCATCAAGCATCTCCTTACTTGCATACACTAGATTAAACTCAGGCTTCATCAAACAAGAATAGTAAATCAATTATTTTAAATACAGGAGAGCTGCTTCGCTTACAACAAGTCTTTCCCATGCTGATGAACTTCTGTGAGCTCCAGGAATGCTGACCTGGTCTGAGGAGCCTTGTTCTAATTGATAATGTTGCTTATTGTGAGAACGCTGGCTACGCAAATCCTGACGCTTGGCGTGCAGATTTGCATTCCAATACTCGGAACGCTCTGTAAGGGTGCGCGGGGCTGGTATGCTAGCTCTCGAAGCACAATGGGAATTATGGATATGTGTCTTTGGGCTGGCAATTATTTCCACGTGCTTGCTAAATGAATGCAGGGAGAGAAGACTTTCCTCTTGTTTAATCTCTTCCACTGTCTTTGGTGCTGTATTGCATTTTAATATAAACCTCCCCCACCACTACTACCTCAACTCAACCCCATTAGATATTTGCCTGGCTTTCATTAAAACACTAGTGCATGAATAGCTGTAAGTTCACAGCATCTTTGCTGAAGCTGGAATCTTTGGTAAATAACTTGCTGCACTTTTGGAAGTGTTAAAGTAACTAAGCACCTAGTGAATGAGTACGTACACAACAGAGTTAGTCAAACAACTCCCACTATTCTTTTTTGCTAGTAGAAGTAAACAAATAATAAATGTTTTTTCAACCACTATTTACTGCTGGCAGCTTAGTCTGTCTATCTTACATATATAGGTTCACAGGGCTAAAGAATATCATACTAGTGCATAGTGCTCTGTCTAGCTATCAAAAGCAACAGGTCTGTAGGCAGACTTAGGCTTTTTCTTCTGTCAGAGTAGGCTGGGCTACAAAAATAACAGTATCAGAGCAACAGCTGGTTTAGTCACATAGTACTCTGCTATATAGTCTGGATTTCTTGTTTTCATTTAACTTTCCTTTGTTTTAGAGACAAAAAAGGAAGCCCTTGGGGGGAAAAAGACTTCCAAGTTTATTGCTTGACCAAAGTTAGATGACTCTGACATCAGCAGTCTTTATTAACTGGAGCTTTAACATTTTTTTCTCTGAAAGTCACATTGATACTGGCACCTCTGTTCAGCCAAGGAAGCAGTACCAAACAAGCCCTAGTGCAGGGCAGCAGGCTTTCTTACCCTACTTTTCCAGCTGTTGTAGTGTCATCTGCCATGAACTATCCCTAGGTTTAATAGATAAATCATTCTGTACTGTCATAAACATCCTAGACTCTGCCCTTGGACTGCCCAACTAGGCATCACTCTGTGCTGCATGGCTTCTATTTTAGGAAATGGTTTGAGATCACCAAACTCTTCTTCACATGGAAGCAACAAGCATTCCCCAGTGCCAACTCTGCTATAATTTTCAATCCAGGGACTGTGTCAGGGACTGAAGGAAATACCATATGGATGGGAAAGGGGGAAAGCTAGACTGTGCGAGGGCAGCTTCACTGTCAAGTGGCACTTGGTCCTACTTACCCTGCTCCTGCTACATGGGACTGTGCTAGCTCAGGGCATTCCCATTACCAAGCCAGCTGCACCAGCCATCTCATTTCAGTGCACTGTTCCTATGGAAAAGAAACAGCAATGTCCTGGTCAGCTATATTGATATGTGAAGGAAAGTAAAGCTTTACTGAAGAAATACTCTTCACACATATAGAGCACCTCGACAATTATTGCTGAAAAGGACACTTTTTGGTTAATAATCCTAGCTCCAGATTAGACTGTACTGCTTTTGCTAAAAGGGCCGTTTGTACTGCTTCAGTCCTTTGATGGAAAATCACATGAAAAAGTCACATAAAAGAAGAATGAAATGAAGAATTACACTAGAAATTTTATCCAAGGTGCCTGTCATACTGTGTATTGGTGATGGATGACTAAATATTTTTAGGTCTTCATAGCATTACGCAGCTCAGCAGATGTCTTCTTTCTTTTGGCTTTTATGCTGAGCTATATGAGCAGTCGTCTGGGTTCCTGCAGCAGCAGTTTAAACATTCTGTCTATTAAGGTCACTTTTGTTATCACATATGGTGTTGCAAGGAAATTTCCAGCTTAGTTTCAAATTAGCTTTGGTAGAACATAAGATTCAAGCCAAGAAAGCCTCCTCCTCCTTTTCCCAGCTTCTGTCAACACCTGATCAACAGTCGACATCCTAAACACAGCTCATATGCAGTTGGCTAGCTCCATTTTTTTATTTCTTCAGGGACAAAAGCAGATTTCATCACTATAGTAATGGCCCTCCTTTCCTGCAGTGATTGAGGTCTAGAAAAGCTTTTCATAGGTGCATCACATAATCTAGATTTTTCCTTCCAGTACTCAGGTTAGGCATGCAGCATACATTTCAGTTAAAACAAACACTGCTCTGAACATGTCTAGCTTCTTCTTTTGACACAGTTTCTTAAACAGGCTTTTACTTGCCAGATAACTGTCAAAAGATTGGAGAAAAGAGAAATCTTTATTTGAGTAAACTGTACCATGTTAGATACCTATAGTAATAACCAGTTTATGTTTTTCTCATACTGTATCTAATGAGTTTTGCTATACATTTTTCCTTACAGGTTTTTTGGTGCCTGAGTCTGCGTCAAAAATAGAAACAGGGATATAAATTTTACTCTTTTACATATCTGGTCACCAACAAACTGCAAACAAGTCTTCATGCAAGATCACAGGTCAGGCTCCTCTGTCCTACTTAGCAGGCAGCTTAATAGGGTACAAGTACTGGATCCACAAGCCTTGCAGTTTCCCTGCATCTGGTCAGTCTCAATCAACTTTCTTCGGCCTTTCAAAGGCTTCTTGAAGAGCTACTTTTTTTCCCTCCCTAGGCTTCAGTAATGCTACTCTTTAAATGTATTCTTATTTAGAGAGAGAGTTGTTTACTGATTTTCAGGTTTTCACTTCTCTGATACCAACCAGCTTATTAATTTTACTCTGACACCTTCAACAGTACAGCAGATATAATCAATCAGCAGATATAATCAGATATATGAGATTCAAACCTTTTCATAGAGTATCTGCTTCTCACTCACAATTGCCCCATCACTTGACTATGGTGTCATAGAGCCAAAACCTAGTTTTCAGAGAAACTGAGTATCAGAGAAGCCCTGAATTTTCTAATTTATTTTACTGATATCGAAAGATAAAGAGCACCATGTTCTTGTCCTTGCTTGGTTCTCTGAAGAAACAACTCTATATAAAAATGAAGTGCAGAAGCCAAACACTGAATAAAACTGAACTGAAACTGGCTGTGATAGTGGAGGAAGTTTAGGAAGAGGAAGCATAGAAAGTTTTGGGAAAGATAGCAGTGATAGAGCTAATTCATAAAGTGTTGTCTTTTTAAAAGCAAAAAAAAAAAAACCAAACCAAAAAAAACAGGGGAAAAAAAGAAAGGACTGTAGTGGAGAAGGTTGCTATAGTGAGAGTAATCTTACAATCTGATGTGCGAGTGCTCTCAAAAGACTGGATGTTCCAGTTCAGTGAAGCAAGATGGCCCCCTGCAGTATTGTTAGCCCCCTCACAAAGAAACTTTGCTTCTAATCTAGGAACATCGCTGCACAAAACACTAACAAGTCTGCTGTGGTTTACCATTAGTTTCACTCAAGACACAAGGTAAATATTCCTTACTCTAAAACATCAGTCAAATTTAGAAGCCCTCAGTTACCAACTTTGCTACCTATATTTCCAAACGCCTCCTACATTGTTCTGATGTGAGACTGAAATAAAACTAGTTTTAGACCAATACCTCTGAACCTCAATTTTAGCGTAATACCTCTGAATGGGAAACAAAAATACTGTCTCAAACTTGCGTAGTAAAGTTTGCAACAGGGTAATAGTGAAGACTGAAAAGAAAGTCTTACCAGGGTTGTGAAACCAGGAGAGAAGCAAAACAACTTTATGAAAAGGTAAACTTCAGGGAAAAAAAAAGAAAAAGAAGCATTGCATGAATTCAGAATAGGAATGCTGATGTGTATTGTGTGCATGAAAAGCTTTTTATTTCTTCCATCCTATCACATTTCCTTGACAGTAGTGAGAATGGGACAGCACAGTTTTTGACAAGAAAAGAAGTTTTCATAATATATCGGTATCCTGGTAACATTGGGGCTTTCAGGTTATCAAATTATTTTCACTGACACAACAAACTCCTATAAATTATGTGCTTTTTAACAGCCCAATTTCATGCTTTAGAACTTGTATGTATTGTGGAGTTGTATATGTACAATCAATACACATCTGTAATCTGTTCCTGACAATATGCAGTAAAATGCAGGATTTACTGTTCATTTAGTAGGTATGCAGATATGTGCAGTTAGCCTCTCTCTGAAGTACATGAGACTTCTTTGACTACTCTCTGCAACTAAAAGCATCCATCCAGGATAGACATTACAAAAGCTAGGAAAAGCAGAAGAGGACCAGATAAAAAGGGACTCAAATGTATTCTTAGCAACTAGGTACAAAGGTTCATGAAGTCAAATAAATCCTTTCGTAGTCCTGCTTCCTCTCCCCCTTCTCCCTGCTTCATATATCTTTATGATTTCTATCACTTTTATTTTCAAGGCAATAACAGAACTTGACAGAGAAGTGTCAGACGACCAGAAGTAAAAACTTTAGGAAAGGCTGTCTCATAATAACTCTAATTCATGTTTTAGCTTGTTCCTATCAGATTTCCAACCTAACTAACTCAGAAAATCAAAAGTGAACTTAGGAAAGTTTGAATGAGTGTACACTTTAATAAAAATTAATTTCCTCTCTACCTTCCAATGCTGGACTTAACACGTCACTCACAGAAACCCACCCAAGCTCTAAAGAATCAGCGTTGAGAGGTCTGTGTGGCCTTCCACAGACTGCTTTGGTGTGGGAGCTTGGATTGTTTTTGACCCTGTGACACTGAATGGCCAAGAGCTTCCATGCAAGCACAATGGTGCTGTTAGTGCCCATTACTAAAAGCCTTCTTGTTTCTTTCAACTGCTCACAGGCCTCCTAAACAATGAAAGAAAACCATACATCATTAATAAGGAGATTTAATTTAAATTCTGATCTAAGAGAATTCTCAGATATCATTCTCATTTTTTGGGTTTTTTTTATTTCTATTTTTTTTTAATTTAAAATTGCTGACGTCTGATGTAAGGCAGAATCTTAATGAGGACAAGCGTTGGGCCTTATTTAGGAATGACTGGAAACTAGTGGGAATTGTAATCATGGAGCAAACTGGAAAGCAGTACTGGCACACCCATAAGCAGCTCTGATGGAGTGAAAGCTCACTGAGCATAAGGATATGTCAGCTAGTGAATAAAATGTCTGTGAGCCTTTCCATAAAAATCAGCTCTTTCGACTCAAGAGATTTTACGACATTTACATTTCTAATGATGGTAACTTTATTTTTATCAGGACTTTGTGTATTCAGAATTTCTAACAGCCATTTGCCCCTCAGAATGGATTCATTTTCACTAGAAAAGGGAATTTCTGAATTCTGACAGAAAGTTGACATGAAAGCATGTGGAATAGGATAGCCCATATTCACCTTTGTAGTGAAAGGTCATTAATATACACATCAATAATATTACTTCTAATTATGAACATTTGACACAGTTAAAAATCATCCAGCACAATAGAATCAGGGTTATCTGTCACATGAAAATAATGGGAGTTAACTTTGCCTCAGCCCTATCTCTACTGTCTTCAGTGGAATTAATTACATGAGGAATGAATGCTGATTAGGGATCTGAAAAGATTTTATTCTGTTGTCAGTTTGAATTAGAAACCATTTACTCATATTGATATTTTTTAGGAAAATAAATAACACCAGAAGATTTCAGAGAATCCTCTAAGTTGGACTGTATTACGCAAGAGATTGGTTTATATTTCCAAGATCAGTCCATCTGTCAGAGAACAGAAACAACTAATGCTGCCTTGAATGTAGATATATGTAACATCTTTAAATGTTTAGAACAGATTCTAGTGCATATGTAGCCACGGTGAGCCAGCATACTAGTGATTAGGTGGAGAATGACAATTTTATCATGCTCATTATTCACAGGTTCAAAAAACCATGCTCTATTCTTCAGTGAATGTGTTTTGGTAACATAGCAGGCATGTATGTATGCATGTATGTAGCTATGTAGCTCTGCATGTGTGTGCACACACAATTATATATAAATATAGTTAGAGTGAGAGAAGAAATTCGTAAGAGAATGTCTTCTTCTCATGCCATTAAGTCCAAATGAATGCATTTGAATTAGAGTTATTCTGTAGCTACACTACAATAACTGGGAAAGGAGTTCGTATTTTGGCAGATAGAAATTTTGTTGTATAAAATGAATTCTCAGTCTAAATGCACTCATGCATAATTCTTTTTAAGTTAGGTAAATCAAACTGGCTTATAAAATGTTTATATAAAAATTGATAAACTTATATGAACAAATAAATAAAAATATATGTGTATATACATATATATAAAATGCATATCTTTCTATGTCTACTCTCTATGTGTATTACAGCTTCCAACAAAGGTAGCTGTAAAAAAATTCCAGAGACCACTCTAAAGCACATTCAGTGATTCTTTTACCCCAGGCCCTCTGATCTCTGTAAACTTTATCAGAGTCTTATATGAAATGTTGCGTTCAGTTTAAAGATTCTTAGATTCCTTTGCAGCTACTCCTGACATGACTCGAGTAAGACACAACCTTTGACCTCTCTGGAAACCTTTCTGTTCTGAGGGGATTCTGGAGCTTGTCTCTACGTCAGGTCTTCACACTATACTTAGTAACTACATGATTGCCTTACAGAGCAGTGAAACAGTTTTCTTTGCTGTAAATGTTTAGGTAGCAATACCAAACATCAGTTTAAATCAGAAAATTAAAGATAGTGGTTTTTTTATTTAATTTGTTTTGGAAATTCAGGCTGGGAAAAAATATATGTGATTCTAAGGACAAAATAAGTTTTTGGAATTGGGTTATATTTTTACTAGCATTTCAGTATGGATTGGGACCATAATTTTAAAGTAAATCTCTTGCTTGTCACCAGCTACCATGTGCTGGTTCATATCAGAGACACCACAAACTGGATTCTTTCAGGATGTCGTTAAGCCAGAAGATGCAAACATAATACACTCCAAGCCACCAACTGGCAAATCAATTCACACTTGAATATTCCTTTGAATGTGTAAATAAGTTCATGTTGAGCATGTACAAGTCCCTTCTATGTTTGTTTTCACAAATGTTTGAGCAACTGAGCCTCATTAGCTAGAACAGTATTGGAGTCTCGATCACATACTCACTTGAATGAATATGCATGAAATCACCATTTGTTTTGCATTTAGAGTAATTATTCTGCACACATATTTAATCAGGAAATGGACAGTAAAGAAACTACTCAATTTGAGCTCAAGTGAGAATGGTAGAAAAGTCTGATATTTCTACTGCTTTGTATTCTGTATATTTCTGCAAAATGAGTATGAAACATTACCCATTCCATTTTGAAAACATTTCACAACAAATAATGCTGTTTCAGTAAGTAATGTCACTCATCTATCTGTATCTAACTCTTGACTATACTTGGAATGTAAACTTTTGAGAATAGGGACGTACCATAGCGGTATTATGCTGAGCAAAGTTGGATCTTGTTCAACATCTGGAACTCCTGTGTACGGTCACAATATTGCAGCGTGGTTTTGCAACATTCAAGAAGCTGGAGGTTTAGTCATCTCATATTTAGAATCTTGCAAAATGTAGAGGATATATGTAATCAAACTACAAGTTAATGTGAGAGTCAAGAGAATACCGATCACTACATTGTACAAAGAGTGATCACAGATATTAATTCCATGAGCAGAAATAAATTTATTAAGACAGACATTAGGAATTATTACCTATGGTCTAGTAAATATATATAAGGGGCAACATTATGATCATGTCATACCATGACCAAACATGGAGATTCTAGTATGGGAAACATTATTTTCTGCTCCCTCTCTTCCTCCTCTACTTCTCCACCCCCATTCTTTTGTTCTTTGCCATTCAGTGTTTTGGTTCAAGTTAATTAAAGATTCCTGTTGCAGCCTCCTGGAGTGAAATTCTGGCAGTATGCCCAGTGCTGCCATAGTCATGTGTAAGCAGCCCCTCCAGTGAGCTCCATAACATCTCTAAGAAACTATACAAAGAGGAAGAAAGAAACTGAATCCAGATGGAATGGGAAATCAGATATTTCTTCCATTTGTGCTGAAATATGTGAAAGCTGCCCCATAGGTTGAAAGAGAAGACAATTCACATACTCCGCAGTCTCAGGGAAAAGCATGTTTTCTTCCCCACCCCTCTGCCCTTCACTGACGATGGATCTGTGAGAAAGCTTACAGTGAGACTGCAAACTCAGTAATGCAAAATATGTTTTCCCAACTCTGCTTCACTCTGCTAGCTATAGAAAGGTGTAGGATAGACCTGTCAGGGGAACACAAAAAACAAAACAAAAGAATCAAAAGAGTGACTCAGGAAGACAAAGAGTCTTCCTAATGACAGGGTTAGGAGAGAATTTGATATCCAAACCAACATTTTGACACATAATTCATAGTGAAAAGAGGACTTAAGGCATTTTAAATGCCCAACAGGAGAGTAAACATCTAACACTCTAGGCAATAACTACATCCTGACCTGTTGTTAGAAAGCACATTAAAAATGATTACAAAAATGTATACTGTGTAGTGAATTCGTGGTTCTCATACACATAAGAAAAACCAGAAATATCCCTGAAGAAGTACAGATGTGTTGAATTTCGTGTTTGTGACCCTTTGTCAACTTCAGTGCTTGGTTCTGAAAAGATAGCACTACACTTGGTTGGTAGTTACTGAAGAATTCCTCTGTGAATTAATGACAGTATCTTTAGAAATTAGAAATTAGATCTGTGGACATTTGCAGGTATATTTTAATACAAAAATTGCAGTTTGCTTCATAGCAGATTCTGTGCTCATGAGGAATATGCTGGAATTTGGTGGGGAAAGGAATAAATTGTGAAACTATCTGCAGTGTTGCTTGATTTTTCTATGCATTTCATTATACTGTCAGCACCATGTGAATTTGTTGCTCTCCGATGGCCTGTTTAGTTTTTCAGAGTTTTGATTGTCTGGAGGAGGGGGGATGTTACATGAAGATTAAACTTTGGCCAGGGCAATTATGGAAAAGAAGTCTTAAACTTAACAGCTGATTTATATGTCAAAGGATTAACTTTAAATTTTAAAATATCAGGGCAGAGTGACCTCTTGGCAGAAAGGGCAACCTGTTGTAACACAAGAGGTGCCCATTTGATGTGCAGACTTTGGGCAGGCATTGCGATTCAGGGTAGCAGGGTTTTAGCTGGCAGTTTAGAGTGATACTTCAGGTGAAATGAACCTGATAATTGCAGTGCAGATTTCCCCAAATAGCAGGTTGACTGGAACAGCTCTGGTTCCCTGTGACTAATTGGATGTTTTGTTACCACCTTTTTTCTTTTTTTTTTTAAGTGACAAAAATGGCCCAAAAAGCTGCCCAGGTGAAAGGGGTAATAGATGTATGCTGATACTGGCATGTGTGTTTCTTGCCCTTTCAAACCTTTGAAGCCAAGCTGAGGTCAAATTACTCAAGCAGAACAGCTCTGTTGACAAACATGTGGTCTTCAAAAAACAATCCCAGTATGAGGGGTGCTGCTAATTTAAAATAACAGAGGGGGGGTGAGGGGAAAGAAATAAAAAAGAGAGGGAAAACCAGCACCAGTCTACATGAAATCCAACCCAACTGCCACTTTCCCTGCTAGCCTCCTTTTGTGAGCCTGCCTTCCCTGCCGCGTGAATCAGCCATGGCTGGGGTTAAATGGGTAGCTTTTGTCTCCTCACAATGGCCAAGAGTGACAGGTTGAGCTAAATGATTTACTGGTGGAGATGATTTGAAGGACAGAGCCAGGCAGCCTTGGGAACACACACACAAGAAAAGGACAGTAGCGAATCAGCCTCTCCTCCCCCTCCCGCTTTCACAGTTTTGACTGAAAGATCACAGAGCGAGACTCAGACACAAGGACCATTGAGAAGCTATTTTTATTACTTATCCATGGCAGCCTTGCTTTGCTGAGAACAGACCTGAGGTTAATTAACCTTTACTTTTTTTTTTTCTTTTTTAAACGTTGTTGTTTTTCTTACTGGGGATGCAAACCCATAAGTTGGCAGGGTCACATGCCACGGCCAAAGGGAAAGTCTCTGTGTGAAACCTCAGCACAAGAAAGCTCAACAAACCTGTCTTTAGCCAAAACAAAGCTTTCCACACAGAAAAAGCGATGCAGTGGGGCCACGGTGAAGGCAGCTGCTGGGAGTAGAGTCGTCCCAGCTGTTGTCAATTGGAATGTGCTAGAAACAGCGCTTCCCCCACGCTGCTGAGCTGCCCTGGCAGCAACGGTACCGAAAGCTAACATGGATCCCAGATTGTTTCCTGAACACTGTTGGATCTGGTTGCATGGGTGGGAATGAACCCTTGTTTTTCAGTTTTGTCGGGTTGCAGGGTTGCATTTTGCCCGTCTCCTCACGAGCAGGCCAGGCACACAGGCACAAGATGGCGGGCTGGCCGCAGGCCCCCAGCACCCCCTCGGGGGAAGCAGCTCTGGGCCTCCCCTCAGCCTGCAGGAGTGGTTCGAGGAACTAGCCAGCAGAGTCCCTAGCATGGCTGAGGCTGGCAGGGAAGGGTATGGCAGAGAGCGGCTGGGAAGTGCCCGTTGGCCATCATGGTCCCCTCCACCTTCCTTGGTGACCCATGATCCCACAGGCTCGGCAGGACCAGCTGCAGGCATGGCTTGCCGCTCAAGGCAGCGGGCAGAATGGAGCCCAGCCGCAAAATGGAAGCAGGAACTGGGAGTCCTGCAGCCTCTTGGTAAGTGTATTGCAATGCTTTTATCAGATACTGCCTCCCTATCCATTTGCAAGGAAAAGTGAAAACTTCTCTGAATAGGACAGTTGCTGTGAATTAGTCTGAAGAAATCCCAAAAGGTAGGCCACAGAAGATGTTAAGGTTGACTTTATGGATAAACCAGAACAAAACTGTATCAGAAGAAATGTTAGCTTTCTACTCCATATTTAATTTGGTCTACTATTTGTAAGCTATTTTTCAAGTACAGTGGAATAATATGTCCTGTCACAGGTTATAACCTGCAATTGTCATATTATTTCATTCTGACAAACAGATAGCAGCAACAAAAACTCTTTAAGTACTACTGCAAAAATGTAATTTTCCCTGTGCGTAACACACACAGGGAAATCCTTTGCATCGCGTCCTGTGGATGTGCAGAAAAGCTGTATTCTGATATATTTATCTAACTCAAAAAAAAAGTCACTCATCGAATTTATCAGACATCTTAACTAGTTAGGGAAGAAGTTTGAATAGTAAATCCTCTGTGTGCAATAACACACAGCTTTTTGCTGGCAAGCTTCTATTGTATTCTCATTTCTATAGTAATTCTAATGAAAACTTGTAGTTATTCGAAAGAAACAATATAAACAAGTGAACATGATGGCAAAGGAGCAATTCATATCTGCAAGTTTGAAATACATGACTTGATTTAATGGAAAAGTAGAAGGATCCATAAAATAGCAACTTCAGAGAACAGAAGTGTTTACTATTAGTTAATCTGTTGCTGTGTAGAGTTGCAATATGCTATCACATGATGCATTTCTAATGCCCTCTTGAATGCTCAGTTGCGAATAAACACTTCTGTTTAAAAATACAAAGACCAAAACAAACTAAATCTAAAAATACAAGAAGGAACTATGGTAGTTTTTTGTTTGTTCGGGTTTTTTTACCTGTGAAAGAGAGCAGTTTTTGCAAAAGCTAAAGCAACCATAAGAAAGGCTTGCCTGACAGACTTCCAAATATGGATGTACCACCAAAAGGATTATGGCAGGTGAAAATAGAAGACGGAAACTTTCTCTTCTATATCCTTTGAGTGATTATCACTGTCACTGTCCCAGTGTGCATGAGGAGTGTTCGGATTACTTCCTTCTTGAAATCCTAGAAGAATAAGTGTACTTTAGTACACAATGAGTAGTACAAGGAATATATGTCATTAAGTCTTATGCTTGACTCACTCTGTGAATAGCAAAGCTAATACTCTGCATCAGCAAACCTAGTCAGAAAGATCTTGCAATTATATTTTGTATCTATTTCTGTTCAGGCTGATTTTCTGATTCTTCATCAAGCACTTTCTCTCTCAGTATCTGCCTCGACACCTCAAGCCCTAGCTTGATCTACTAGGACTTGCTGCTGTAAACATCATCATCTCCAGAACTGGTACATTGTATTCTTCTAGAATCAGACTACAATCCTTTGCATGTTGAGCTCTGCTTTAAAAAGGATCTTCCTTAAGTGGTGATGTTTGCAAAAAATAAAGTAAAATGTCTTATATATTGCACAGGATGAAAGATATGATTTGAGGCTCAAGAGTGGCTCTTCTAAACTCAGGTTATGCTTGCTTGAAGTTACCAGCGTGATTTTCATTAGGTTCCCACCTTACCTCTCTAGTTTGCATGAAATTAGTGTAAAATTCCTACAAGTTTTTTAAGCCTTTACTATGAATGATATGTTCTGTTCCTTCTTTTTCTGTGATTTTTCTCCTTACTTTCACATTTTTTTTGTTTCCTGCACATTTCCCAGCCGTAGTTCTGTCTTCTC
>NW_009723886.1:0-800 GCF_000703405.1 Apaloderma vittatum | reverse complement strand
TCTGCCTCCTCTCCTGCATCTCTGCCTTGTCTCAAGGCACAAAACCGAGCACAATTCCTCTGTGCCAGTGACTTTTCCCCACATCTACACACAAAGTGCATTAAATCACCTCTGTGGCCGTACCTGGCACGGCTCAGTGCAAGTCACTGTACTGGGCACCTAAACATCTGTGCCCTCTGTGCCGGGACTGACCAGCTCCTTCGCTCCAGCAGTGCCGTTGCCACGTGCGTTTTTCTATCCTGGAGAGAGCGTGAATTATCTCAGAGTATATCCTGGGCTGACGTAAAGTTTGCAGCAGCTGATCAGCCAGGATGAAGCTGTCAGCTTCTGGCAGCATGGACAGGGATCCCTCCTGCACAACCACACTTCCATGTGGGTTTAGGGGCTGCGGGAAGAAGACGTCTCATCACAAACCCCAGGGACTGTTACAAGTCCGAGCCCTGCCTGGCCCCACGCTGAGCACTCACACCTACTGGGGCTGAGGGCTCCCCCCTGGCACAGAGTGTGCAGCCCACAGGGCACCGGCAAGGAAACTCATCGGTACTTGAGCTGTCAGTGGGGATGAGGTTTTTCTGCAATGCAACATTTCCTTTGCACCTGTTCCTGTTGGACTGCTCCCTGATCCCGAGGGCACTGCTGGAATCAGGAGGAATGCTGTAGAAAATGCAACTACTTCATTAAAACCCATGTACACTGTTTTCTTTCAAACAGCACATATCGAGGAGCAAGACCGGCGTTGCTACCCAGTTGGGATTGGTTATTTGATCTTCCTCCTTCTGCTGCTCCTGCTCCTCCACTGC
>NW_009723885.1:0-3299 GCF_000703405.1 Apaloderma vittatum | reverse complement strand
GCCGTTTCTCCAGCCGTGGAGCTCCCTCTGGATGGCAGCCCTGCCCTCGGTTAATGGTTGGGCTCAACGATCTCAAAGCTCTTTTCCAACCCTAGTGGTTCTATCATCTTGGAAGGGAGGGAAACCTAAAAGGACAGAGCAGGAGGTCCTGAAGGGACTGACTTCCAAGCACAGAACAGGCTTTGACACCTCGCCATGGGCAAGGAGACCTTTCTGAAACCTCTAGGCTCTCCTTAAACACAGGCAGCAATCTGCAATCGGCTTCTCCCCTCCCTGGCACTTTTTTGGGGTGACCTTGAGTGCGTTTTGGCCAGAGAGGGATGCTGATGAGCTGCTTTGCATGCTCCACCTTCCTTTTCTTGTCTTTACAAGCGTTTTTCCTCTTATCCGGTAGTATTTTACAAAACTTCACAAGCTTGTAGTGGCGAGACTTTTGCTAAGAGGCTGCTGATAAATCTGGAGTAGACAGCAGGAAGGCTTTAGTGCCGTAATTTCTTCCTTTCCATTGGAAAAGGCAGCTTATCTGCGTCAGAGAATACAGGTTCTTCCTCCTTATCCGCACTGAAATCTTATCTAAACTGGTTCAGGTGGCGGAGCTGAGAGAAGGAAATAATTAAGCAAGAGACAGGTGAAATGCTGACATTATTATTACTTAAATGGCCCAAACCTTTTACTTCGTGTGAGGGTTTTTTTATTATTATTATTATTTTATTTTACTTTTTTAACTGCTCATGACACATAACAAGGGAGAAATCTGTTTTTCCAGGTTGTCTTTCCCATCCACGCACAACTTACTCCCCCCCTCGCCCAAATATAAATCTCCTTTAACTGGTTCTGTTGGCAAGACGGAGAAATAATTAAGGCGAAGGTGGCTGAAATGTTGATGTTATTACTGTAATGCAGCAGCCTGTTTAGTTTCTTTGCCGATGAAATGCAACCAGGGGAAAATCAGTTTTAAAGATTACCTCCTAGAGATGCAAATTGAGGAGCGGAAACCATGTAGTCAGGAAGAAATGGTCTCAAACTAGGAAACATTTCAAAGTCTGTGACAGTCTCTTAGGGGCTTTTAAGACCACAATTTACCTTTTGACTGCATTCTATTTTCTCTGAAATCCTTTATTTCCCTCTTATTTATTGACTGGAGAGACAGCACAAAAACGCGAAAGTGATTCTCCAGCCGCTGGTCTTAAAAATCCATAGAAGAAAATTATTCTCGAGAGGGCGATTTTTTTGTTGTTGTTGGGCTCTCGGTTGGTTTGGGTTGTTGGTTTTTAGCTCCCCCCCTTCTCTTTTAGCACTTTCTGTGAACCAGGGCTTAATTGAATCACTTCTCCGTAGCGGGGACCTCGAACGGCGAAGGCAGCAAGGTCAGCGCCGTCTCGGAGCGAGAAATCCTGATTAGAGAGGTGAGAACCACGGCAATAATTCATCGAAACTCTTGGGTTAGCATCTCGCTGTTGGGTGAGCTTCTCGTTCTCAGATTAGCATCTTGCTTTTGGATTAACATCGTGCTCTCAGATTAACATCTCGCTCTTGGATTAATATCTTGGTCTTGAGTTAGCATATCTTTCTTGGGTCAACATCTCACCCTTGGATTAGCATCGTGCTCTCAGATTAATATTTTACTCTTGGGCTAGCATCAATTTCTCGGATTAACATCTTGCTCTTGAATTAACGTCTTGCTCTTGGATTAACATCTTGCTCTTGAATTAACATTTTGCTCTTAGATTAACATCTTACTCTTGGATTAGCATCTCGCTCTCGGATTAACATCTTGCTCTTGGATTAATATCTTGCTTTCGGATTAACATTTAGCTCTTGGATTAACATTTTGCTCTTGGATTAATATCTTGCTCTTGAATTAGCATCTTGCTCTCAGATTAACATCTTGCTCTCGGATCAGCATCTTGTTCTCACTCTTGGATTAACATCTTGCTCTGGGATTAGAATTTTGCTCTTGAATTAGCATCTCACTCTCAAATTAGCATTTTACTCTCGGATTAACATTTTGCTCTTGGATTAACATTTTGCTCTCATATTAGCATCTTGCTCTTAAGATTAATATCTTGTTCTTGGATTAACATCTCGCTCTTGGATTAGCATCTTGCTCTTGGATTAGCATCTCACTCTCAGATCAGCATCTTGGATTAGCCTCTCGCTCTCAGATTTGCATCTCATTCTTGGATCCTCGTCTCGCTCTCAGATTCACATCTCACTCTGGGATTAGCATCTCGGATTAACATCTCTCTCTCGGATTAGCAAAATGTTAATCCTGTCTCATCTGGCCTTCGCTGATCCCGATCCTCTCCCAGCACCGCAAACCCTCACCCCTGCCCCAGCCCTCTCCCTCTTCTTCCTCAAGCCCTTCCCCGCACATATGTCGCACATAGATTTCCGCCTGCGGGTGTTCCCTGCCGGGAGTGATACTGAGACGCGCAGGAGGAGAAAAAAATAAAACAAAAAATACAAAATCATAAAGAAATCCCGCAGTGCTGGCCTAGTTAGGCCATACCCAGCTGTGAGCTGACTCTGCTGTCCAAGCAAGCCCCCCGGAGACAGCTCCGCTTGGGAGGAAATAACTAGATTTAAAAATAGTGCATCAGTTTAGGCTAATACGACTCAGAATCGGTGCAGCCCGGTAATTAGAGCCAAGATCTCAGAGATTAAATCCTTTTAGGCCATCCAGTCTGGCTGTGTTTAATTACTCCCGGCTTCTCTCAGCCCTGCCTTTGTGGAGAGAAGAAATCACCCGCTCCTCCGTCACTACAGGTGTCTGCTCGTCGATATTTTTCTGCTTAGTTTTCACAAAAAAAAAAAAGATCTGCAGCAAAGTCGTGTGTGATCGTGCTGCAAAGACCGAGCTGGGCATCTCCTTCCTTCCTCCAAAGTGCTTTGGGTGATACAGAGGTCCTTGTTGGGCACCCCATGGTGGGGTGGGGAGGACATGGAGCACCTGATGCCTCTCGGAGAGGGGTTTGCAGGCTCAGGAAAACCTCCCGTTAGATTTGGAGCAAGAATTTCTGTTCATGGGACTCCTCAGATCCATTTTCTGGCTCCTCTGCCTTTCCATCTTGGCTCCCCAGGCTAAGACTTGGAGGTACTTTGCTTCCCGGTGTTGGAAGAGTAATCTCAGAATCACAGAATCACTGAATTGTTGAGGCTGGAAGAGACCTCTGAGATCATCCAGTTCAGCCTATGCCTCAGACACTCGCAGAGGTTTGCAAAGTTTCCCTTTTGGAATGAAGGATTTTGCTACAATTGAACAGAAAAATATAATAATAATAATAATAATAATAATA
>NW_009723884.1:378-1775 GCF_000703405.1 Apaloderma vittatum | reverse complement strand
GCGTCAGGCCACCACGCCGTACTAGCAGCCCCCGAGACGCCGCCGTGCTGAGAGCGGGACCCCCCGGGCAGGCGGTGCCAGAGCTGTCCCACCGCTCCCCAGTTCCTCACACCAGCCCCTCCAGCACCACCAGCCTCCTGCCATCAGGGGAATCCTGCTCCTCCACAGGGTGTCACGATGGCACCCCTGGCCCCATGCGGAGGCGAGGTGGCTCCCGCTCATGTTGGGCCCAAAATCCTTCCCCTGGCTACTGCGTGGGTCAAACCACGACACGGGGGCATCATGCAGCTCCCCAGCACTTGAGGGCAGCAGCTGCTCCAGTCTCCAAGTTGCTAATGTTAGGCAGGGTTTAGTTTAGAGTGTTATATTTAAGGGAAATTTCCCAAAAGGATCATCTGTGTTCAGCAGTTCTTTTGATTTTATTGAATAGATTACTCTTTGTGTATTTCCAAGATTATTATAGTTAAACATCTTCGAGTCTGTCTGTTGTCTTGTTTGTTAAAGAAAGGTGGCAGACACAGGTGAGTTTTTCTCGCATGGGACTGGATTGGACCTTCAGTCACTGGACCACTTAAAGTTTAGTGAGGTTTTTTGCTGCTGGAGCAAAATGTAATGTGCTGACTAATCCAAGCTGTATCACTTGGGGTTAGCCCAGTCCCGCATTGCCCCCGGGAGCAGACAGGACGGTGGGTGCACAACCACAAACTGGCTCAGGCTGGTGATTTTCCCTGATACCGGCGCAGAGCAAGGGACAGGTGCATCCCCTCTGGGTCTTCACTCTGGGTCTTACCTGCGTGAAACCCTCCATCCACCCCCGGCAACAAACTCTGCTGGTGACAGAGCTCGGCCAAGAGCAGCATTTCCGCTCTTGTGATCGATTTTGGTGGCATTAGCACCCTTGGACTGGAGTGTCCCTTCCACCACCACGCTGTCCTACACAAGTGACAGGACTTTCTCCCTAGGGTTTCTGCCAGCACGGGAGGGTAACCATGAGAGGTGTTGGTGGGTTTCATGCTCTGAACGGGGCTCCTGGCTACTTTTCTTGCATTTTAGTGGTGCTCAGAGGGGTAGCACAACGTGCAGGCTGCCACGCATGCACCCAGCACACTTGTCCAGCTCTGCTCTGGGCAGAAATTAAATGATTTTATGTGAATACACTGCAATAGAGATGAAGTTCATGGCCATGGTAACCAGTATTAAAAAATTCGTATTTCATCATGATGGTCAGTGTCAGCTGTAAGCAAGAGGATGGTGTCAAACACTCCCCAGACACAGAATGCACATATTTATTTATTTTTTATTTCAGCTACAATATGCAAGATTTATAAACTGAATGCTCACCTGGAGGTAGCGGTTGGCTGCAGGCATCTTTCAGAACATTAGGCGGAGCTTGGGGG
>NW_009723884.1:0-335 GCF_000703405.1 Apaloderma vittatum | reverse complement strand
AATCTGTCTACTTGCCCCAAAACACGGACCCTGATTGACAGCACTGCTGCTGCTGCTGCTTCAGATAAGACCCTCCAAGCAGGTCTTTGGTTCTTGCAGTACGTTTTCAGCCCCTGGTCCCAGCACAGGAAAAGTTCTCAGTTAATAGCTGAGGCTCTGCGTAACAGTTGTACGAACGTCATTTTTAAGTGAAAACATCTAAGAGGAAGGAGCAGATCGTGTTGCGCCGGTCTCAGATGAACAGTGTCCCTGAGAAGGGTGTGATGGCTTGTGCCAACAACGTGTCTGGGTTTGGAGGAAAGGAAAAAGAAGCCCTTGGAGAAAGATGGTGGTAA
>NW_009723883.1:0-1948 GCF_000703405.1 Apaloderma vittatum | reverse complement strand
AGAGGAGCAGGGGGGGACGGGATGGGACACAAAGCCGAACAGACGTCACAGCAGCATCACGCGGTCCGAGCGCGGCCTTCTACCATCTTGTTAGCACATTGTGTAACACAACATGTGGAGGCGCTGGGACCGCACACGCATGCACTCGCCGACACAGCCCAACCGGGGGGAAAAGAGGGAGAGCGGGGAGGGGGGAAAAGAAAAAGAAAGAAAGAAAAAAAAAGAAAACCAAAAGAAAAAAAAAAAGGAAGCAATTCAAGCTTTGAATCTTTCTCTTTAAAATGTTCTCATGGCTTCATTAGAATTTGCAGCCACAGAGGCTTTGAAGAGCATGGTATAAGGAGTGAAACATCTGGAAAAATTAGGATTAATGAAAACATAATTCCCAAGACTAAAGGAAAGATTAATCCTGCGTTGCCACTTGTGTGTTCCACAGCTTTTCCCCAGCTCGTAACGCTGAACTTATTAAATCGCCCTGAGCTGAGTTTTCCTTTTTCTCTCTCCCTCCCCTATGGAGCCCAATGGAAGCGACCGATGCCAAATGTAACGACAACCAACTGCGCCAAGCACCGCGGGCGCGAGCACGCCAAGACCCCCGCACCCAGGTGGGCACCCACAGCCCACCGGACCCTGGGGGGATGTCCCATGGGGCAGAGGTCCGGTGGGGTGGGGATTCTGGGCTGCTGGGAGGGGTTCTGCGCTGGGGTGGTGGGTGCTGCACCCCGGTCAGGCTGCACCTGCTCCTGAGCAGGATGGGGCTCAACCGGCTCGTGGATTAGGGGGGATGTTGGTGGGTTAAAGAATTAATTAACGAACTGAGCTGTTCTGCTTTCCAGTGCCTGGGTGGGTTGAGACTGGAGGTGTTGGTGTCTCTGGGTGGCATTTCTGCAAGAGCGAGGTTAGCTCTGGTGTTGTGCCGTTCTGTGCCACGCCATGCCGTGCTGTGCCATGCCATGCCACGTGCCGTGACTGTGCCAGCATCATCCTCTCGCTCCAGAAGCATCAGTATCTCGTCACAGCGCCGACCATGCAGAGGGATCAGTTGGGGAAGATGCTCTTGGCTGACAGACCCTTTGTCCCTGTAAAATACCACCACGAATCGCCCTTTCTTTTGAGCCAGTGATGCCACCAGTAGGTGCCAGCGTTGGTTTTAAGGGGGGGTGGGTCACATCAGATGTTTGTCCCCGCAGCTTTGTCATTAACTTACAAGAAGGGATGGAGATGGGGGTCGGAGCCTCTCTCTCCCGGATAAAGCAGCAGCACAGCCCTCCCGAGCATGTGGCTGCTTGAGAAGAGTGACAGGAAGCATATTTCCCTTCAGTACATCTTCACCCGTCCCACACTCTGAGCCGGGGGGACTGGGATGCTCCGGGGAGCCAGAGGAGCCACGCGGGATGGGGACAGGGAGCAGCACCCACTCCATGAGTCCCTGCTGGGCTTCGGGTGGGCTCTTGCCTGCTCCCCAGGACCTGGAGGAGGGGACACAGATATGTCCTGCACCCCCTCCTTGCCTGCTGCTTCTGCTGCCACCATGGCTGCAGCTAGTGGGGCCAAAGCTGTGTTTGCCCCACACATGGGGGAAAAGGAATTGTTTGCCCCACTCATGGTGGGGAAAAGGTGTCGTTTGCCCCATGCACAGTGCAGTAGTGCTTGTTTGCCCCGTGCGTGGGAGAAAAGGGCTCATTTGCCCCATGCATAAAGGAAAAGGGCTCATTTGTTCCATGCATGGAAGAAAAGGGCTCACTTACTTCATGCACTAGGTGAAGGAGCCCCCTCCTCCAACACGCCCTGGCTACCCCCCACGCAGAAGGAGGGGCTCTTGCAGAACTCCACGGGACCCCTCTCCCTCCTTCCCACGCTGCTGCCCAGCTCATCACTCCCGTTTGCTTTCCAGAGAGGAAACTGACAACCTCATTATTTTTTTAATACATTTTTTTTGTTCCTTTTT
>NW_009723882.1:1690-1896 GCF_000703405.1 Apaloderma vittatum | reverse complement strand
TCACCAGGCCCCGTGGCAGGGTGGTCCCGGTGTGCCCCTGCACCCACCTCCTCCTTCTTCTGCTCGTCAGATTTCTCCTCCAGGTACACGGATGCAGGGACAAACTTCCGTGCTGGAGCCTCCTTTGGGGCCTCGCTTACTGGGAGAGCAGGGCAAGACGGCTTTGCCCCATGGCTGACACACACACAGACACCCCACACCCATCC
>NW_009723882.1:1253-1544 GCF_000703405.1 Apaloderma vittatum | reverse complement strand
TCATCCTGGAAATACTCTTTCTGTGGGGGTAAGGGGTGCTGAGTGGGGTCCCCCACATCTTACGCAACCCCAAAAGCCTCTGGGTCCCCGCCACCTACCTTGACGCGTGGCACATGGAAAGCCACCGGCTCGAGGGTGCTCTGCCCAAGGCGCAGCGCCCGGGCGAACTCCACCTCCCGCACCTCGCACGCTGTTTTGGGCAGGAAGATGAAGCCCTGGTAGGGAAGAGGTGTGAGCGGGGCCTGGCAGCGTAGGCAGGGGGGGCAGAGGCAGGGGGGGCAGCCCCCGGGG
>NW_009723882.1:0-1205 GCF_000703405.1 Apaloderma vittatum | reverse complement strand
TAGGGGGGCTCAGACGTCACCTCATAGAGGAAGACTCTGGTGTCACCCTAAGAAAAAAGTGAGACAGGGGCTGGTGGGGGGTGTGTGGAGAGTCCCTCCGCACCGTTAGGGTGCTGTAGGCAGGTAGCTCCCCTCTTTTCTTGGGGCACATTCTCACCTTGCCAGTGAGGAAGACAATGCTGGTATCCTCATCGTAGAATGGCAGCAGAGGGGAAGGGGCCACATCAAGGCCGAGGACGGATAAGGGACCCTCAGGCAGAGCCTGTGCCCGGTACAGGAGGATCCTCCTCTCACTGCGGCTGTGGGGAGGTGAAAATGGTGAGGAGGGAGGCCAGAACGTCCCCCGGGGAACCCTGCCTTGGCGTGCGTCTCCCTTTTTACCTATCAAAGCCAGACACCAGGAGGTAGTCGCCACCGCAAACCCAAACCAGGCGTGCCCCGCGGCCCCCCTCGGGACCTGGGCCCTCCTGTGTGGGGTGAAGGTCACTCTGCCTGCCCTGAAAGAGCTAGGGGGGCAGGCAGGTGCCCAAGAGGGGAATCCCCATCTCGGACACTTGCCCGATCCCCCTGCTCTCCAGCCAGTCCCTGCCACCACAATTGTACCTGCTGAGGCTGAGGGCTGTGCCGGGGTTCGTAGAGCCGTAACTGGCCATCTTTGCTCACTGTTGCCAACTTCTTCCCATCAGGGCTCCAAGCCAGGCTGAAGATCTGGGGAGATGGATGTTGAGTTTCCTACCATGTCCCCTGCATGGCGAACATGCCCTTCGGGTGTCCCAAAATGTGTCATTCCTTACCTGATCGGTGTGTCCCCACAGGCAGAAGGCTTCCCGCCCGGTGCTCAGCTCCCAGATCCGCACTGTCATGTCGTAAGAGGAGGAAACCAGGAGATCGGATGCCACGGGGTGGAAACGGATAGAGTAGATCTTCTCCGTGTGACCTGGTAAGGTTGAGCGGTGCGTGGCCGTCTCCACCCGCGCTGGGTTGCAGATGCCACCAGGCTGGCTTGTCTCGAATGTGGGGTGCTCGGTATGCTACTGCACCCCACCCTCACCTTGGAGGACAGCTTCGGGCTCCTGCAGCGTCTCCTGCAGCCCTCCCTTAGGGATTCGCCACAGCCGGATCTTGGCGTCTTCACCCGCTACAGCACCAAAATGGGACGGGCAGCGGTTAATACAGCGATTGGGCACTCCCAGTGCCCGGACTAG
>NW_009723881.1:0-598 GCF_000703405.1 Apaloderma vittatum | reverse complement strand
CTTCAACAAAGAGGAAGCGTTTTCCTCCTTGATTGTGAGAAAATGAGATTTTTTTCTCATTTTTCTGCATTTTCCAACCCAGTTTCTAGGGCTTTCTGCCCGTTTTTAGGCAGAAAAATGAAATTTCATCCCGAGCGACGCCCGCGGGCGCCCGACTCCTCTTTATTGACGCGACTCCGCGATACAAAGTCATGAGAGTAACAAAAAAAATATCAATTTTTTTCTTTTTTTTTTCTTTTTTTTTAAAAACACACTGTGGCTTGGTGACCTAATCTACAAGGTTTCAGTACAAAGGAAAGTTCAGATTAACTGGTCCTTGCAATTTGGGATGGTTTTATGTAGGAAATAATCACTCGAATAAGATATATCTAGGTGTCTTTCCCATGAAATGTTGAACCAATTTTTTTCACCCCAAAATGGCACTTTGGGGCGGACCCAAACCCCCCCCAAACAAGACACACGACAGCATAAAAAAAATTAAAAAATAAAAAAATAAGACGAATTTTTGCCCTCCCCACCACAATAATTTGCGCTGGAAGAGCGAAACCAACCGAAAAAGGAAAATGATTATTTTTTTTCTAACAAACCCCTTTTTCTC
>NW_009723880.1:0-236 GCF_000703405.1 Apaloderma vittatum | reverse complement strand
GCGGGAAAGCATCCCCAACCATTATTTCCCCATCGTCTCCCGGACTGGAGTCATCAAGCTCAACAAAGGTCTGGACTACGAAGTCAGGAAGGTGCACGAGCTGGTGGTGCAGGCGAGGGATAAGGCTGTCCACCCTGAGGTCACCACGGCCTTCGTCACCATCCACGTGCGTGACTACAACGACAACCAGCCCACCATGACCATCATCTTCCTGAGCGAGGACGGCTCCCCGCAGA
>NW_009723879.1:0-274 GCF_000703405.1 Apaloderma vittatum | reverse complement strand
AGTTGCTCCTCCAGCTGCCCCGCTTGCTGCTGCAGGTCCAAGTTCTCCACCGCAAAGGAGCCCACGTACTTGAGGTGGGGGGAGCAAAAACCCACCGGTATCAGCAACAGTCCCCCCCATGATGCTGCAATTGCCCCCCCCTTGAGGGGCAACTAGTCCACCCCTAAAATGATGGGTTGGGGTTCATGGGGGTGCACCTGCACCCAAATATCATCTTAGGGTTCCCCCCCGCCGTGGGTAAATAACCTCCGCTGGCTTGGTGACGCCTCGGGCG
>NW_009723878.1:0-328 GCF_000703405.1 Apaloderma vittatum | reverse complement strand
CGCAGAGCATGGCTCCCCCCTCCAGCACGACCCCCACCACTCACCCAGTTGACAAGGACATATTTGGGGAGCACAGCCTGTGGGTCCTTGACGCTGCAGAAGCCATACATCACCTTCTGGATCTCGAAATGGCCAGAGAGCTCCAGCAAACCTCCACCTGGTATGGCACCATCAGCCCACATCCACCCGGCACCGGGATGGGGACTGGGGAAAATGTCGGCAGAACCAAGTTGACTGCAGGGACAGAGGACCTTACCTCCTGACGCCGCCAGCTTCAGGTCATCAGAGCCATCCTCGTATGTGTAGAGGGCCCTGGGGAGACAGCGTG
>NW_009723877.1:0-10402 GCF_000703405.1 Apaloderma vittatum | reverse complement strand
ATAATTATAATATAATTACAATATTCCATTATAATGACATATCATTATATGTCAGGCACAGTTACATGCTAAGGTCCGCAGACAACACCCGACATGGCACTCATGGCCACACAAAAGAGGGAGAAATGCTACACGTCTCTAGGCAGACAGATGTTCAACTACTGTGATTTATATTTCACCCCTACACTCAACAGACTACAAATAAGACAACGTGATTTTATAATGTGTTTACATTGTTGAAGAAGAAGCAAATATACGAAAGCTGCCTAATTAGTCAAGAAACTAGAGCTGTACAGATGTTTTCATCTGTTCTCATGCCATCAGAAAACATTGAACAACCCCATAACAGAAATTGGGAGGTCATTTTTTAGTGTTCTCTATAATTATATAACAGATAGCTCTTTGGAAAACAGCCCTTATTAATGAACCATAAATAGACACCTCCCTGAGGGAATGTTAAAGCACATTGTACTCATTGTGAATAGGACACTAGTCAGATGGGATTCAAAAATTCTCATATAATCTCATAAAAAAGCTCATAAAATGCTTGTTTATGATTCAGTCTTTATTATAGTGATGCTTATGAGGAATGCTTTGAGATATTTGTAATCTGTTAAATAAATCTGTATTCCAGACCTGTGCAAGAATCTATTCAAGATTCTGTGCAAGAAAATGGGTCTGCAAAATGCAGGTGGAAGACGGATGCAAATCATTTGCATTTTTAGTTTGGCTTTAGTCGAGAAAACTCTTAAATTATTTTGGTCAAACTTCAGGTTAATATTACTATTTATTAGATTTATTTTTTTAAAAGTATGTTACTGTAGGATGCTACAGGCACTGCATCTTCCCTAGTTCTATGATTGCAGCTCTTATGGATTCTTAGTTCTTCTCTTAGACATGTACATGCCGAAATCGCTGAATTGTCAAAAAAGCTGGTAATTGGCCCAAGTCTCCGGCCATGTAGTACCTCTCATCCCAGATAGCCATATTAGTTTAGAAACACTACAGATTCTTGTGGCCCAAACCCTGCCTTCAGCCCCTTAAAATTAGCTCTTTAACATCCCCTTTACCTGGCTATTAGACACTCTGGCTAACAATTCCCATTAAATTGTACAGGAACTTTATGTGCTTGGCATATTTCAAAATGTTAGGCTGCTTTTGCTTAATACTAATTAGATACTTCAGGCTAGATTATTGAAATTCACAGCACTCTGAAAAATATGGTTATCCTTATTTTGGGTTACTGAAGAATATCCAAAGCCAAGCAAAAATTATGGCTAGCTGACAGTTTTCTCATACATGTAGCTAAAAACGATATTTGCTTGTTCTGCTTGACGACTCTTCCAGCTTTGATCCTTCTCAGAGCCTTCTTTGCCAATCAAACCCAATCCATCTACCACTCTGAAAGGCCAGTGTTATACGCTGTGTAGGAGGCTTGCCTGTCTGCTGGAGACGTTCACAGTGACTGCAGATTTTCTTGACCCTAAGCTGTAGAACAAATTATCTGCTCACAATATACACCGAGGGACTAATAAGTCCTTTAAGTAAATGTTAATATCTTGAATTCAGATACGTAGTAGTCTTAGACTCTTCTCACAATCCATGAAGAAACTAGCATCTCCAGTGTTTACGTGAGGGATTTATCCTGAGGAGACATCTAGAATGGATAAACTGACACACAACACAGGTTACCATTTCTCTCCAGTTGTTATAAACACACTAGAGAGGCCAACTCAGCTGTAACTGCTAATAGTAGGGATACGTACAACTAGGTAGGAGAAATTCATCCTGTTCTTCTAATGAGTTGTAGACAGATCTCCTACAATTAATTGAAGTCTTGCAAGAGGGAGCTCAGTTGTCTAAGAAGGAGCTTCTTCGATCTTCTGCCTTTTAATAGATAGCAATGAATATTGAGACAAAAGAAGGCAGAAGACTCTATGCATAACGATGTTGTAAATACATGCAAGAGCACAGTGGAGCATTAAGGAATGGGAGGACCATCATCAGTGTGTATTTTGGGTAGTGCTGCAAATTGTGTTGGAAAATTTTCATGAACATCACAGACACACTTTACTAAGAAGCCTAACTCTTCCTCAGTACCATTGCACTTGATCAGAAAACATTGACTATGAGGATAAAAACGGATTAACACAGGAGCTCCTTCTTTAAGGATCCTGGGAAGTGCACATCAGGCTAAACATTTTGTATTTACTCTTAACACTCTGGTGTTTAAAAAGCATGAATTAAGCCTACATACTCAGAGAAAACTTTGAAGAAACAAATGTGCCTCTTGAGTATTTGGAACTACATTTGGCTCTCGAGTCTGTACACTAACAAAATCTAAGAAAAGTTTTATATAAAAAATTAAAATCATACGCAGTCTCTTGGTTCCATCAATTGTGGTTTTTTTACAACAATGTAGAATTATTTGAAATCCTCAAGTCTAAATTGCAGAAGCACTTTTTTTTCATCTTGAGATCAGAAAGGCCATGAACTCAGGCATCTTGGAACACATCTAATATGCTTTTCAGTGCATAAATGTAACACATCTAACACTGTGAGAGTAGCCAAGTCAGGAAGTGTAAAAGAAATTTTTGGCATGAATCTTTTTACTATATTCATACAAACTGTTTTTTGGTGGCCATAATCTCTCTATGCAATATGAGAACTTATTTTGTTTATTTTGAAGCTGATAGGAAGTGAAGTAAGAGCCAATGGCAATATGAGAACATTCCACAGACCTTGAAGACATCTCAAAAACTACCCTCTGCCTGGTTATGACTACAGCAGGATCTTAAGGTAGTTAGCAATATGATCCAAGTAAACACAATGCAAATGTGTGCATGCAAATGAAAGTTTTCTTATATAATAAACTAGTTGAGTCTTGCCAATATTTATGCTGGAGGGAACATTTGGGAATATGTTGTCCATTAATGTGTATGAAGTTTACACAATCGATTCCCAAACACATAATATATATATATTCTAAGAAGGCCTTCCTTGAAAAAATTCCTCAGATACACATCTTTTACTTACAGTTGGTGACTAACACAGGGCCAATAAAAAAGACTTGCAAAGCTAAATGTGTTTTAAAAGCTTTATTTGGAGTACATTTTATGATTCATGTTGAAATAATCAAAACTATCTTCTGAGCTGGAGCTCCAAAAACACTTGACAGTGTTGTGCAAGAGCCAATGTGGACTCGAAACAGTTTTAATGAAAGACAAGAAAATATAGAAAGGATTTTGAACACTCTCAAACTGGATTTTAGTACCAGAAAACAATCCACAATAATTTCTATATCTTTACATAATGAACTGAATTTCAGTTTTAATTATTATTTTGGTTATTATTATACTGGAAAGGTCCATCCTACATATCACAGAATAGTCTGTCTCAAGACCAAGCAAGATTTTCTTGGCTAGGACAGTCTTACCATGGTTCTGAAGTCCAGGCTGACTCAGTGTGTCAAATGTTATCATCAAATCCATTGAAAATGCTCAGACCTTTAGATACTGCCTTGGATACACTTTCGACTCTGTGGCGGAACAAAGAGTCTGAACTCTTCTTTAGAGTCAAGTGCTCAGATTTGATCCAACTGTGCCCAGATTCCTCTCTGAGAGCAACTTTAGAAAGCCACTGGGTCCAGTCTGAACCTTGTGACTTTGCAGGAGGATGTTCCTGGACACATCTATAACACTTAGATTGTGCAAAATGTCAACAGGCTCCTCAAATCATGCACTTGTTTGACACTCTCATCAACACAAAGATACTGAGCATGTAAATCTAGGAATTGACATGCCTTCACAGTCTTTCATCTGTGGTCTCAACTAGTTCCCTATAACCATTGTTTTTCCAGAAACTTCCTCCAGCTGTGCATGTATGGTTATTGACAGGCTATGCATGCAATTTGTCAGCCTTCACACAAAATTTTTCAGAAAAATTAATCTCATTTGGGCTCAGCAATAAACTTCTGTAAGAGCCTTCTTGCCACTGATTGAGTCTATGATACCTAACACAATCTATGCTGCTTATTCAAGCAACTGTTAACTTGAGCTACCATGTTTATATTAGAGCAGCCCTCAAACTTGTGCAACCCCACAGATTCAATCACTGCAGAAATCTTTAAGGCATTTAAAATGCCACCCACCCAAGTAGGAAAGAGTAGCTGCTCCTCTTTCTACTGTTCCTATAGGCAATGTAAAAAGAAAGAGTTTGTGAGTGTTCCTCACTTGCTTGTGAAAACTCATTTAAGTGCCTTTACCTCTTGTATCACATAGACTAGTAATTTCATCAGGGCAATAGAATATTATATGAGGTTTGTTGTTCTGCCTGATATAATCACTTTTGAAAAGAGTTTCTGAAGCAGATAGTGTCTGTCAGCTTCAGATAAACTTTTTATGATTTCCAAGTAATTTTTTCCCAAAATTAGCTGCATCATTTACTTTGCAGTTGTTAGCAATATTTGGGTTGCTTTTGGATGCACCATTTTACTAAGTCCTGCAGTGACCTGTCCAACAGAAATAATCACACATGTCAGAGGTTATTCCAACATAATTTATATTACTAAGGTAGCTTTGAAAAAAACCCAGTTTTATTTAAAATCGCTTTCTAGTATTCAGCTGTTGGAAAGCACAGCCAAGTTCACAAAAGATCATATAATGTTGCTGTTGGTATTGTCCATCCCATGAAGTCACAGAGTTATATCCCGACTTATACATGCATCCAAATATAAAAGTCTAATAAGCTGTCAGGATACAACTGACAAGACCACTGAGCTCAAGGCAATAGCTTTCTATTACCTCTGAGAATTCCATCCATAGATGACATTTAAATGCTTATGATGGTGGCACAATGTTCTTGTAGCAAGAAGGAAAGATATGCACTGGGCAATTACTTCTGCTTCTCAGTTGGTTGACCAGTTTAGCATGAATCTGCTTGGTTTTATCCCCTTCCCCCTTCAAATCTAGTTTAAAGCCCTTTCAGTCAGTCCCACCAGCTCAAAAGCAGGAATTCTCCCTCTTGGAGACAGCCCCATTCCATCTGTAGCTCTCATACCCGATGCCACATAAACTTAAGCGTGATCAAAAAACTCTAAACCTTACTGGCAGCACTAGCCTTTGAGCCATGCATTAATCATATGCATTTTCCTGTCCCTTTCAGTATTCCTATCTGCCACTGACGGGATTGAAGAAGTCACTACCTGTGCCCCTGATCCTTCAACCAGTCGGCCTAGTGGCTTAAAGTCCTTTTTAACGCTCTTTACACTCCTTTGCTTGATCTTGCGATGTGTTTCTCAACATATCAGTGAAAGATATTTAGATACCAAAATCCTTACTATTTCCTGCTTTAAGTCCAATTTGACACTTACAGGCTCTCAGAAACAAGGTAAAGAGAGGATATATAGGGACAACTACATAAAATTGTATTCTTACATGAGAGATTATGGATGAGACAAATAACAGAAGGTACAGGGGCATACTCAACACAGGTTAATGTCCCATCAAACCCTATTAACTTGACCTTGTTGCAGAGGAGGCCTGTCAGCACTGAAGGTGTTTCCTAGTTTCCACATGAACACTAGACTTTCTTTGAGCAAAGGATAAAGGAGGATAAAAGGGTCTGTGTTAATGGAATACAACGTTTATTTCTGATGCTTAAGGCTTCCTAGCCACCACCTCCTTTCAACTCATCGCTGCAGACATTAGCTTGTCAACAATTTTCATTTGCATTGATCAGTCAACACAAGCTACTCTCAGGAGAATTAATCATTAAATCACATCCTAAGAGATACAGGAAAAGCAAGCTCTGTGTTAATTTTATGCAATTTTTAATTTTTCATATCTCCTAGGTGCTGCAGACTGTGCACATGAGAGTATTCATGCATCATTTAGTAATGAGTCCTATTTGAGTTGCAGAAACTTCTTTCTCATTTTCTGTATTCAGGTAGTGTAAGAGCTACAAAATGCCAGATGATTGCTGCGGAGCCAATTCTGCCTATGAATATATAAGCATGTCTCATCAAAAATGAAGAAAATCATTTTGATTCATGAAAAAATTGAGCTTATGCTGATTTCCTTGTTGACCAGTTTAAATTGAAGGGAATTCTGGTGAAATCATCGTGTCATCAAAATTCACTTCCCAAAACAGCACATCAAGCGATATTAATAATCATTCACTGACAGATTAAACTGACCTATGTAAGGAAAACAATTTAAATAGTGTAGAACATAATGGATATAAGTTGGCTGTTCAGGCATTTGATAATAACAAGCATTTTTGGAAGTGTTACCATCAAAGAAACTCTGATCATTTCGTAGAAGGTAATACATCTGACTTCTCGTTCCATGAAGGTTCAAAAGGCATTTCTAAAGACAACAAAAAGGCTTTCCGAGACATGATCAGCCCCTCTGGTCTGTTTTATATACACAACATTGGACTCTAGAAGTACCACCAAGACTTAGGAATGTAACCTAAGTGTTTCATGAACCAAAACATATTTGAGATACTGGGCTACACAAACGTCTTTATTTATATATATATATAGTCTAAGTTTTTAGAAAAACTGTAGAAGAAAATCTTCCCTCACAAAGTTTCAGAGGAGTTAAAGGTGATAGAAAACTGTATGGAAGGGTTAAAAATTATACAGGGAGTGTGTGGAGTAGAATCCTTGGTCCTACATCATGCTGCTGATCTGCTGTATGGCCATTGTACAGCTTAGAGGGAGACGTTCACAAACACAGGGTGGCTAGTGATCCACTGAGCTTCTCTTAATAGGAGTAGATCTCTCAAGAATCTCTCTTGAAAATTCAGATTGCTTTGGCTGAGCACTTGAATAAATGGAGAACAATTGCCTGTGACTAACACTATTCAGAGGCACTGAATTTTGCAGCTTAAAAACAAATACTATGTCATTGTGTAACTCTGTATTGTTAGTGCACAAACTTCTCATTTCCATTGACCATAAGCATCCTTTTTACACCAGGTTGATGAGCCTTTCTATCACATAACAGGTTCAGTATTCATTATGTGGCCAAAACATGAAATCCCATGTAGAGTATGGGTTATGTCTGAGGGCTTCTGAAGAAAAAAGGCATGAGGGAACCAGCTTATGCAGATGATTTTTTAGGGAAGATGGATCCAGTATCCCGAATGGAGATTGACAGCTGCTGTACATGCTAAGCATTTCAACAATGGCTTTGGGGTGCAGTTTGGGGAGTGTTCTACATGAAAATGTTTCAAATAATTTGAGATAGTTGGACATAAGGATGAAATATATAAGAGATATTATAAATATCAAAACGTAACACTGCCATTCTTACTTTTTCCTGATAAACCCAGGAGTAATTTGTTAAGATTTTCTTTGCAAGCAGCCAACAGAAAGATCAGAGGAAGAGGAATGTAAATTATGCAAAGCTTTGAAGTAATGTCCTTTCATACAAAAATTCCATGGCTACAAACACTTTTTTAAATAAGAAACTGAAGGTGAGGAAGGTAGTCTAAAAACATCTAACACTAAGCCCAGCCTACTCACCTTCCCTCTTTTGCCAGCTCCATTTTAGCAAATTCATGGCTTACGGCAGTTCTCTGTTACAAAACTGTGTTTGTACCTTCAAGTTTTGAGCTGTCAGAGCACAATAGATTAGCCTGGGCAAAGGAATAACCTTGGAATTTTTTTAATAGACTTTGTTTCTCTTTGATAAGTTCCCAGGAAGCATATGGCTGCAACTTTTGCCCTTCTTAGTTTTCCTTTCTGTGAATAACTCTGCATAATCTGAGAATACTCAAGAGCAATATAAAGTGGGTTAGTGGTGGTGTGTAAATCCTAAAGGTATTTATGCCAGTTAAAGAATATTCAGTTGTAGTTGGCTTGGTTATTAATTAAAAGTCCATTAAGGGTTTCCATAGCATCCAACTAAAATGAAAGAATAATAATTCCATTCTGAAGTTGGAGAGGAAAACTGCAGTAATTGTTTCTGTTGATGGGTCTCTTTCACATTTCAGCAAAGAATGACAACAAAATGACGACATAAAATTAACAGAAAAAAAAGTATTGAATTAACTACAAGGCAAGGGGCTATAGCTAGCTCAAAGAATCAGTTCCAGGTGAATGTCTTCATGGAATGAATACGAAAAAAAGTGTTAAAATGTTGAGTGCAATAGCTGTTTTGAAAAATGTATATTAACACTTTGGGTACTTTCCAGCATACAATATGGAGAAAATCTAAGTTGCTGTAGCTCCAGTTAGTTAAGAGGCATTTTTTTCAGTCTCAGGTTTTATTTTATCCTCACATTTTCTAATAACAAAAGCTGTTGAAAGTTTAATTTTCCATACGAAAAACCTCTGTTCAGCTGTACTGCAAGACCACTGAAGATTGAACCAGACAGCCATTCCAGTGTCATCTCTTCAGGCTTTCCGACCTCAGCCATTAGCTTGAAGTGAAATCATCACATGAATAGAAGAAAAAGTGTCAGAATGTCTCAGGGATGAGGACTTAATTAGCCTAAATGATATTTCTAATTGTTCAGGGTCTCAGAAATAATACAGATACTCCCATAATTCTAACCACCACAATTTCTCTTCCACTGAAGAAGAGGATCTCTATCCTATTTGCTTATAAGTAATTGTGTGGTGATTAGAAAGCCTAGGAAGCAGATTCAAAGGAAGAAATTTACCTAAGTGGTACATGGGCAAAGTTTTCATACAACCTAGTTATAGATTTCAGAAACCATAATCCACCCCAATCCTAGTGCACACTGATCTATTCTGGTGGCATACCTAGCCTTTCACCTCTAGAACAGGGGGCAGCCAGAACCTAGTATCCAACCCCACAAAGAGAAACTCTTCCTCTGACTGACCAGCAGCCAATTTTTTTGCCCTTACTAGTCCTCATTAACTGCCTTTCAGACTTTGCTACAGTCCCTGCTGAGTCAGCTGTGCAATTATAACAGCTGAGCAATTTTAAAATGATAGATGAGCCATGGGTTCCTTTGGGACAGAGTGACACCTAAGCAACCATAAAGAGTGCCTGGGACACAGCCAGTAATATTTGGATGACAGCAAGTTTGGCTGCTACTGCTGTTGGTTCCTATTGACAATGCAGAGCTGAGAAGATGCATAAAGCATCTCATTGAAAGGAGACCTGTGGCTTCACTTTAGAGACACTACTTCTGAAACTAGTTTTTATTGAAAAACTGACTGCCAGTCTTCAAAGATCTTCTCAGAAAGTCTCACAGCAAAATGGACAGATATCCACCACTGCTTCCCATGCTGTTTTATAGCCAGCAAGATGCTCTTACCTTGAAGCTGCTGCCAACTGAGCATCTTCAACTGGCAGCAATGTGCCCTTGTTGCCAAGAGGGCCAATGGGATCCTGAGGTGCATTAAGAAAAGTGTGTCCAGCAGGTCTAGGGAGGTTCTTCTCCCCCTCCTCTACTCTCCCCTGGTGAGACCACACCTCGAATATTGTGTTCAGCTTTGGGCTCCCTAGTTCAAGAGACAAAGGGACTTACTGGAGAGTCCAATGGAGAGCTACAAGGATGGTTAAGGGACTTGTTCATCTCTCCTGGGAAGACTGAGAGAACTGGAGCTGTTTAGTCTTGAAAAGAGAAGGTTGAGAGAGGACCTTATTAATGCATACAAATATCTGAGGAGTGGATGTCAAGAGGAAGGAGTTAGTCTCTTTTCAGTGGTGCCCAGTAATAGGACAGGGAGTAATATATGTAGGCTAGAACATAGGAAGTTACACCTCAATATGAGAAGAAACTTCTTTACTGTGAAGGTAACAGAGCACTGGCACAGGCTGCCCAGAGAGGTTGTGGAGTCTCCTTCTCTGAAGACTTTCAAAACCCGCCTGGATGCATTCCTGTGTGGCTGCCCTAGGGGATCTCTAGAGGTCTCTCCCAACCCCTAACATTCCATAATTCTATAATTCTTAGTTCATGCACAAATAAGAATAAAAGCTGCAAAAGGATGTTTATATGTTTTTTGGGCAAGGTGAGGCCACGCTATGCCCTTTCCCTGGGAAGGAAAAGAAAGTGCTATTGTCCCTCTATGACACAAAATCTTCATGGTACACAGCTACTCTGGCTGGGTCACCTGCATTCTTCAGATATCACCCATACCCATTGAGCCAAAGGGAAATTCAGTTTGATAGTGTGATTCAAGTTTGCCAGCAGGATAGAAAATCTGAAAAGAAAAAAATGTAAACAAATCAAAATTAACTTTGGATATATTTTAGTGACGAGGAAAATCTCTTTGGGAGAGCCTTTTGCTTTGCAATTAACATTTCCTGTATCTGTTTACCAAAACTGTTCATTTCTGCACTAACAGCAGGAAACTGTGTATAAAAACAGTGGTTTAACATGGAATAACAAAGGAGCTTCAGCAGCTCTTTCTTCC
>NW_009723876.1:1007-1285 GCF_000703405.1 Apaloderma vittatum | reverse complement strand
CCAGATGTAGCCTCACCAGGGCAGAGCAGAGAGGTAGGAGAATGGTGACAGATGCTCTCCCTCTGTAAATGGGAAGGAGAAAACAGAGAGACTTACGGATTGGAAAAGAAAACTAAACCACCTTTAATAAAACAGTAATAGTACTGATAAGGAGAACATTAAAATAATGACACACATACAACTATATGTAAAACTGATACTGAAGCAACTCCCCTTTGATATCAGTCCCCACAGGTGGTGCAGAGCCAGCGGCACTGGCGACGCCCCCGGGGCACCAA
>NW_009723876.1:0-213 GCF_000703405.1 Apaloderma vittatum | reverse complement strand
GTGCCTAATGCAGTCTTTACATCAGTCTTTAGTAATAGAAACACTTGTACTGAGGGAAGCCAGTCCCTAAAGCCAAGAGACAGGGGACAGGAGCAAAACGTCCTCCCCAGAATTCAGGAGGAGATGATCAGTTATCTGCTGCTGCACATCGATGTGCACAAATCTCTGCGGCTGGATGAAATTTATCCTAGAGTGCTGAGAGAATTGGCAGGG
>NW_009723875.1:324-657 GCF_000703405.1 Apaloderma vittatum | reverse complement strand
TTTTGCCTGACGGAGGGGTTCTGGGCGCTGAGTGGAGTTGTCCGCTCCTTCGGGCAGGGGCTGCTCGGAGCACTAGTTGAGGAAGCGAGGAACCTTCCAGCATGTTCAGGAAGGCGACGCTGTCTCCTTGAGCTTTAGGAGGTGACACAGAGCCCGTGTAAACCAAGAGCCTCTTAAAATAAGTAGCGAGGGTGAAAAAATTAACAGGAGAGAGCCTAAACCCTGCTAAATAAAGTGCAAACCAGAGTCGGTGACTGGGTCACGCCTTGCGTAAATGAACTTTTTTTTTCCTTTTCCCCAACAAATCAGAAGCAGTAAAGCGGGAGGACATCC
>NW_009723875.1:0-242 GCF_000703405.1 Apaloderma vittatum | reverse complement strand
ATCAGCCCGATGTTTGCGGGAGCCGGGGTGGACGGTTCTCAGGAGCAGCTTCAGCCCCGTTTTTTTTACCCTGACAAACGTTTTGCCGAAAGCAGCATCACAAGCCGGGAAATCCCGTCTCTGTTGTCGGGGAGCGGAGGGGGAGGCGACAACTCCGGTAACCCTGCTCTTGTCTTTGCTGTAAGGTCGCGGCATGGCGGGCCGGGGCCGAGGGGGCTTCGGCGGTCGCGGCAGAGGACGGG
>NW_009723874.1:0-1289 GCF_000703405.1 Apaloderma vittatum | reverse complement strand
TCTGTGGGTCTGGGGGTCTCCGTGGTCCCCAATGGCCCCAAAATGAGGGATTCTGAGGTTCCTTGGTGTCCCCACGTGACCAGCGTGGGGGAAGGCAGGTGACCAAAGGTGCTTCGATGTCCGCAGTGTCCAGGCACGGAGGTCTCTGATGTTCCTCGATGTCCCCAAGCTCCAGGTAGGTGGGTCACCAGCCCCACATCTCCAGGCGTGGACGCCTTCAGTGTCCCTTAGTGTCTCGTCTTCAAATCCTTCGATGTCTCCAACGTCTCCAGGTCTTCAAACCCTTCGATGTCTCCGACGTCTCCAGGTCTTCAAATCCTTCGATGTCTCCAACGTCTCCAGGTCTTCAAACCCTTCGATGTCTCCGACGTCTCCAGGTCTTCAAATCCTTCGATGTCCCCAACGTCTCCAGGTCTTCAAACCCTTCGATGTCTCCGACGTCTCCAGGTCTTCAAATCCTTCGATGTCTCCAACATCTCCAGGTCTTCAAACCCTTCGATGTCTCCAGCATCTCCAGGTCTTCAATATTCCTTGATGGCCCCAGATCTCCAGGCAGGGAGGTGAGCAATGTCCTTGATGTCCTTTGGTGTCCCCAAAACTTTGGGCATGAAGGTCTTGGGACCCAAATCTTTGGGTGTGGATGTCGACAATGACCCTTGATGTCCCCACATCTTTGGGCGTGAAGGTCTTGGGACCCAAATCTTTGGGTGTGGATGTCGACAATGACCCTTGATGTCCCCACATCTTTGGGCGTGAAGGTCTTGGGACCCAAATCTTTGGGTGTGGATGTCGACAATGACCCTTGATGTCCCCACATCTTTGGGCGTGAAGGTCTTGGGACCCAAATCTTTGGGTGTGGATGTCGACAATGACCCTTGATGTCCCCACATCTTTGGGCGTGAAGGTCTTGGGACCCAAATCTTTGGGTGTGGATGTCGACAATGACCCTTGATGTCCCCACATCTTTGGGCGTGAAGGTCTTGGGACCCAAATCTTTGGGTGTGGATGTCGACAATGACCCTTGATGTCCCCACATCTTTGGGCGTGAAGGTCTTGGGACCCAAATCTTTGGGCGTGGAGGTCAACAATGACCCTTGATGTCCCAACATCTTTGGGCGTGAAGGTCTTGGGACCCAAATCTCCAGGTAGGGGGGTCAACAATGTCCCTTGATGTCCCCAAGTCTTTGGGCGTGAAGGTCTTGGGACCCAAATCTTTGGGCGTGGAGGTCAATGATGACCCTTGATGTCCCCACATCTTTGAGCATGAAGGTCTTGGGACCCAAATCTCC
>NW_009723873.1:0-3560 GCF_000703405.1 Apaloderma vittatum | reverse complement strand
TATATATAAAACACGCAGGACAGTGAGTGGAATTATGGATTAGAGTACCAGCCTCTGTTGTTAATGGGTTTAAATCAGAATTTTATTGCTAAGTTGTTTTAAGGTGGGTTTTTCTGTGTCTAATTTCTGAACCATTACGCACATGTACATTCTTCTAAAACTGCCAGGTAACTCGGTTCACTTGTGGAACTGAAATGTAACCTTTAATTTTACAGCCTATACTTAAGAAAATTATGCGTTTGAGCGGCTGAGATTTTTAGGAGGTGGGAGTGGTACGCCAACCACATAAGAAGTAGAAAGCCACAAGAGAATTCTTTGTGCTGTGAATAATGAGTCAGGAATACAGTTATGAAAAGCACATATCCCCCTCTTTCATCAAAATGTGCAGGCTCTTTCCTAAAGCTATTCTCATCTTCTGCAGCCACTGGTAAAATGCACAGACATAACCTCAGATCCAGTATAAACAAATGAAATGTAAATGTCAGTGTGGTTGCAGCTACCTCCCCTAGAGCTGATTTAGTTACAGGATTAAATGAATGTAAATAATAGGGAAATTACTGCACTTTGAAAGAAACATGTCAATTTAAATTAAATTGGGCTTCAAATCATGATCCAAGTAAGACTCTGGCTTTCTGCCAGGCTGGTGGGCAACAGGCATGGATGACCAATGAGCATTTGCCTATTTTGACACTTGAAAAATCTTTGGATTAATTCACAAGCCACTGTTTGCAACCTACCTCAACAACAGCCCACTGCTGAGCTCTCATTGCCTGTCCCTTTGGTGTCAGGTATACCTTGCTAAACAGAGCATCCCCAGAAAGAAATCTCCCCGGGAGCAAGGTCACATAGGCAAGTACATACAGGATGACTGCCAGCCTCCTACACACTAGGGATACTTTATACAGCCCATGTAAGTATTTATATAGACACTCTCCCCCTCCCCAAACACCACACCCTGTAACAGCTGAAAGAACAGGCCTTAACTCTGCTGTAACTTGTCCAGCATGTTCGGTTTTGTAGCCTCTGATTCAAAGCTGAGTTCTGAATAAACCTGCCACAGTTGGTTTGCTTCCCTAGATGAGTAAAAAAAATTATTGAAGCACACTCATCAGTGCTTTCTCAAACTTCAAAGACAACCTCAAATAAGCAGGACAAGTCTGCACATCTGTAAGTATTACTACATGAATATAATCTTTCTATCTATAGGAATGAAAACATTAAGAACCCTTATCTAGAGCATGTGGTTGTGCTAAATTGTTTTAACTCACAGAAAACATTGTTCTTAATAGTATAGCTTCCCGAAGATTAGCATAAGCACTCTTTTCCTTTAAAAATTTAGGCTCAACAAGAGCCCACATAGATCTCCATCAGGGTTTGGCTCTCAGATCTTCAGGAATTTTGATCTGCGATTCTTGAAATACTTTTTAGCATAATCCTACACTTTTTTCACAAAATCTTTGCTGGGAAATATACAAAGAGACTTGTCTAAATGGACTGTTTTAATTCTGTTGCTATATACTGAACATAATGCTGTGCACAAATAGAGTTTTTTGGGGAGATGTGGTTACAGATGGACATCCTGAGCCATGGGTTGGTCTAACTTGCTTTGACCCACTGGTTACTGCCCAAGCATGCCTCAACGCTTTTTACTGCTTGACAGTGCAAAGGTGACCTCTGAGCAGAGGCTTCTGCAGCACTGGATGGAATAAAAGAGTCATGGTCATCTCTAAAGTAATTGCTGTATGAAGTATTATGAATAGTAATAATATTTACATTAAATGGCTAATGTTTCAAAGGACAAGATAGCCATCTGATCAGCATAGGCTTTGAAACTGCACACAGCATTACCAGGAATGTCTTCTCAGCACAATCAGCATCAACGGAACAACATCTTCCTTGTCTGATACTGTTTTAAGGCAAGAGTATGACAATTATACAAGGCGATAGGCACAACAACAACAAAAGGCTTACTGGGAGCACCAGAGTGAGGCAGTGGTTAGTAAGAGCCATGAGGCTGAAGGAACTGCTGGCACTGGGAGTGAGCCTGCACTACCCAGGTTTCTTCTCTCAGTCTGGGGCAGCACTGGACACTACAGTATGAGTGAATGCCGACCCATCCAACGGGCTGTAATAAATAAGGAGTAAGATCAAATCAAATCAGCAATGCAGACATTTTATCCCATTCCCCTAAGGACCTGGTTGTTAAACTTGCTGTGATTGCCTTAGGCAAAGCACGACCTTCTGACTGTCCTGAAATCAAATATGGTGACACATTTTGGAAAGTACAAGCTCTACGTGCGTGTCTCAGACACTTTTCAAAGACATTTCGTTAAAGTAAACTGCCATGGAATAAGCACAATTACATTTCCTCCTACACTCTCCTGCACATTCTGGTTTAAACTTTTGACTCATTCAATTTTTATGCTGGTTGTTCATTTTATAATCCAGTTGTTATATGTTTCACTTTCATTACTTATTTTCCTTTGCAATCATCCTAGGATAGGGACTAATTATTTTAATAGCTCTCATTACAACATGCTGGTGCATTTGCTTTTCTTTTTTAAATGGAGTTATGTTTATACAGCCTCCTTGTTTTTTGTGTTTTTTTTTCCTTCTCACTAAACCACAAAGAGAAACGGCAAATGCCGTTACGGGTTATAGAAATAAACACTGCTTTTCGCAAACTTTTCAACAACAAATCATGGAAATGGGAGTGAGCACAAAGAAAGGCTTGGAGACATTCATGCCCAAGGAATTGGAAGAATACAAACTACTGCAACATTGCTGCATCTAACTACATTTCACTGAAAAGGTTTTAAAATTAACAAAGCCTTGAAAATAAGAGCACTCTACAAATAACTTTATCAAATGTACGAGCCTGACAAGGATATGTAGGCACAACTTACAACAGCAGCAAATGTTAAAGGCAAAATAAAATTACTCCTATGTGTATGCATACACATCTGCATGTGTAATCATCTAAACTTCTCATCTCCGAGGTGAGAAATTTTGATGAGCAAGTAGATTTTCCCTTACCCACATCTTTGCTGCTTGCACAGTCCTGACTATAAATAGTCTCTTCTGCAAACAGCTTCTGAAGCCCTGGAAGGAGGAGAAGGATCCTGAAAAGGGGAAGGAAGTTCCTTTAGAAAATATCAAGAGACAAAGGCAGATGTCCAGCTACTTGGGCACAAGAGGTATTTACACTGATGGCTGAACTTACAGGCCTGCTCTGTCATGTGGATCCATTTGTTCATCCTTGTGCCTGCTTCTGTCACAGACACACACGTTTCATTCAGAGGGTGTGTGACAGAGACTACAAATGATCAGAGATTCTTCCATTTAAAAGAAAGAAAAATCTGGACCCTGTTAACAGCAAAGCAAGCAACCCAACACAGACTGAAAGGAGAATGCAGATGGGCAGGCACCTCTGAGAGTCTCTGTTCAATCCCCTACTCAAAACAGGGCTGCCTCAGAAGCTCCATCAAGGGGCACAGGACCTCTTCTTGTGAAATCATGAGTTTCTCCAGAGATGGGTTTTCTGCAGCCTCTGCTGGGAC
>NW_009723872.1:0-6685 GCF_000703405.1 Apaloderma vittatum | reverse complement strand
AGTCCCCAGCCTGTGCTGATACTTGGGGTTGGTCTTTCCCAGGTGCGTATATTCTCCCCTCTTTGATTTTTTTTCAATAAATGTTTTCTCCTTGCATTTCTCAAAAAATGTTTTTGCTACTCTCTTCCAGATAAAATCAGTTCCTGAGGGATGTCCCATACATTAAAAATTTCAATATCTGGTAAATGAAATAAGAGACAGAGATTTCTAAGTGCCATTGCTATGTGGCTGTTGTCAGAGCAGCAGTAGCAGCATCCCCGTGGCTGTTTACGTGTGAGCATACAGGGGAATTTTCTACAGATCAGTCTCTTGCCACCTTTACTGTAGCAAAACTCTCACTGACTTCCATTTAAAAAAAAGAACAACAAACCCCTGTAAGATTTCACCAGTCATAATTGCCACTTGCAAAATGTCCTTGCATAGCTGGGTGGTTTTTATCCATTTGCCCTTCTGGCCCACAGCTCCGTCAGAAAACAAATTCATCATATACCCAAAAGCAGTTAAGATCAGAAATAAAGAGATAAGTAATAGCAGGAAATATCTGAAAATGTGTCAGGGTACTATTGTATCCAGTAGACACAGCATGTGGCAGGTATTAAAGGAGGCACAGACTCAACACATTCACACAACATCAGCACAAAGTAATTAGAAACTGAGAGGCCCATGGAAAAATAAATACTCAATAACAGCCTTGATGTACCAAACAGCAGGAAATGAGCTTCAGTGGTGGGAGTGATCTGATTGCATTGAATATATACAGAAATAGGGAACAGTTGTTGATTCTTTTCAAAGACCAAAAAGAACCCACCCAAACAAAGAAAAACAGAACAAAGACTTCTTATTGGGCAGCTCAGAAAAGACTGACGGCCTCCTCACCCTGCCCATCTCATGATGCCCTATCAGGTTTCCATGTCATCATATCCTGGTGCCCTGGTTCCCTGACCAGTTCCAGCGCTCTGTCCGTCAGCCCTCGAAGCCGCACACCAACACCAGACTGGAAAGTGCTCCAACCGCACAGAACCAAGTGATTTTTCCTACCAAAGCCCAGGCACGGTGCCCTGCACCCTGCGGCTGCTGGAAGGTGAGCAGTGAGATGGGCGTCCGTTGCCTTTGGAGACCTTTTCCACTTTCCCGCTGTTGTTACTGACAGGGAACCACAGGCCATGTATCCCACCTAGGGTGATAAAATGTGTTTTATTTTATATGGGTGTGTTTGATATTGAGTCTTTGTCCTATGGACTTCAATAGCTGTATCAGGTGAAGAGTCCTGGCACGAGCCCAAGCCCACGCACAAGGGACTGCGATTCCTGTTGGCAGGTTAAGGTTTAATTCCTGCCATTCCTGTCTCAAGGACCACTCTCAGTAGAGAGATTCACAGACACAGAAGCTGTAACTGAAAAAAAAAAACCCAAACAAACAAAACAACCCCACACCCCACTTTTAGGCTTTCCTTGGCACTGCGGCTGCTATTTGAGCCGTAACTCCTGCTTAAGCTGCTGCTGGAGAGAAATGCTGTTGCAGAGGACAAACCGTAGGTGGGAGGAGTGGCCAGGGGATAACTGGGCCAAGCAGCTAAAACGTGTCCCAAATATCCTTCAGGCAGGATCCTGTGAACCCTTCATGGAGGTGGTTGAGGGGTGGAGGGTTGTTTCCAAGGTGGGGGGGTTGGTTCCATGACTCCTCTGCAGTTTTTGCATTTGAATCTGGGGACTAGTAAACTCACAAAGTACCAAAAAAGATACTTTCTGAGTTTGGAAGGGAAAGACTTTCCATTGCTGTCTATCCATGCTGAGTTTAAATATTAAATGCTTTAATATTCTGTTAACAAATCACTTTTTTATGAAGTAGTTTAACTTGGCAAGACAGTTCAAACACAACATTCCCGACAGCAAGTATTAAGCACGATTTAAATCTCGCTTCTGTTATAATTTTCTTACCATCACGTTAGGGGTTTGGTGAGGATTTTAAACAGCAACAGGGGACAACGGGCATTTTTCTGAGCAGCCCATTACCCACACAGCAGCCTGATGTTCCCTATATGCCCAAGGGATGCTCTGACCCCAAAGCCAACAACAGCATCAGTATCTTCTTAATCGCTGGCGCATGGGGCAGGGAGAAGAAACACGGCACTGAATAATAAATACAGCAAGGTACACAAACAGCAGAATTGCAAACAGATGGCTAAAAAGCTTTGGTTTCACACAAGATGCTACCGAGTGCCGCTCCTCAGTCAGGACAGATAAGGGAGTGTTCAGCCATCCCTGTTCCCGACTTGGTAACATTTCCCAGCAAAACCACGTTCATCGCTCATCCTCCTTCCAGCTCATTTAGAAACTATTTACACTGTTGAAAGATAGCGGCCCTGAGATAGGGGTAGTTTTGCTGACACAGTGGTGTGGGAGCTGTAAAGCTTCCACGCTTCCTGCCAGCAGCTGTTTCAGGGCTCTTTCTCTTGATGCAGCTTGCGATGCTGAGACCTCCATGGGGGGCAAAGGCCCTCCCCACAGCACTTGGCCAGGATGGGGCATGGCCTGGGCTGGCAGAAATAACTTGCGAAGATCATGGGTGGACAGCAAGGGGCAGCTGAACTGGGGTGATGAGTGTGAAGCCCAAAGCAGGAGAGTCCTGTCATCACTCCCAGATGCACAGCACTCCAGGGACCCTTGTTTTCCTCCCCATGCAGGTTTTAGGGCAGATGGGTAAATGATAGAAGCAGGGATCAATTCTTCTTTTCTCTAGACAGCCTCAGGGATGCTGCTGTAGAGTATCACCAGGAGCATTAACCTTTGGAGGTGACGACTGTGCTGCCACAGTTCCCAAACTGCTATCATATACAGGTGTTTCTGTAAGAAACTGTATTGGAGCCAAAAAAATACTAATGAAAACCAAACATATGAGCCTCCTCATTATGTCAGCTTTGCTATTAAGTTTAAATTGCCCCAGTGTTTGCTGTCAGGCCTGCCAGACCCCGCTGACTCAGCTGACAGTTCCATGATTGTCCTTGAACCCAAATCTTTGTGGCACAATTCTACATGGAGATAACACTTTCCAGCAGATTCTGCCAGCCTAATTGGCCACAGCCACTTGCATCGTTGGTGGGGGCAGCTTTGCACCACAGTATCTCCAGGGAAGGCAGGGTCCACAGGTAGAAACACCCTCCTTGTCTGACTGCAAGCCAGGAGCCCACCAGGGACACCTTCAGCACATCAGCCACCATCTAAGATTTACAGTGGAGCACTCAGACTGCAGTGAGCTCTCCAATGCTTTGGAGTGAAATAAGACACAAAAAAACAGAAGAAAGACACAACTTGTCGTAGTCTGGACACAGCACACTGCTGGGGGAAGAAGAGCATCTATAGCACAGCCTCTACCACCCTCCATCCCCGTCTCAGCTCTACCGGTGCCTAAAGATGCAGCTCTGAGCACAATTTGTTCCGTAAGTGACTGGAAAATACATTATAGCTGTGACAAAAATGGATTTTTCTTTTCCTAACTTCACCTACTGTGAAATATGAATTGGGAATTCATTAGCTATGAGCTGCTGCAAACTAATGGAGCTCTTAAAATATTCAGTAGTCTCCTGACTCCAAAGGACTTTGCTTAACCAGACAGAGCAGAGGAGTTTTTCATTTTTTAATATGTCCTGGAAAGGATCATTAGAAATTACTTATGGTTTCTTTCAGAGACTTTTTAATTTCCACTCATGGGCTCGAAGCGGAGGTGTGGCGAGCGAAACTGCAGCAGACTTGAGTCAGGAAGGAGAGGGTGCCGCAGGCTCTGCTGATAACAGAAGCAGGAGTGGTGAGGCAGAAGAAAAAGCATTGGGGAAAACAAGTTGTTGCTGTGGTTTAGCAACATCCCAGTGCCCTCCTGCAGGACGCTCAGCAGCTTTAGATGCAGTGAGCAGCATCAGCCCTTGGGACTTGCTCAGGTTCCTGCAGGTCCACCCAAGGACCACTATGACCCAAGACTGCATCTAGGGAAGTTCTCCTGCCCCTCTACTCTGCCCTGGTGAGACCACACCTGGAATACCGTGTCCAGTTTTGGGCTCCCCAATTCAAGAGAGACAGGGACCTACTGGAGAGAGTCCAACGGAGAGCTACGAGGATGATTAAGGGACTTGAACTTCTCTTGTATGAAGAGAGACTGAGAGAACTGAGGCTGTTCAGCCTTGAAAGGAGATGGCTGAGAGGGGACGTTATAAACATATAGAAATATATGAGGAGTAGGGTTCAAGAGGAAGGGAACAATCTCTTCCCAGTGGTGCCCAGTAATAGAACAAGAAATAATGGGTTTAAGTTAGAACATGGGAAGTTCCCCCTCAACATGAGGAGAAACATCTTTACTGTGAGGGTGATGGAGCCCTGGCACAGACTGCCCAGAGAGGGTGTGGAGCCTCCTTCTCTGGAGACTTTCAAAACCCGCCTGGACGCGTTCCTGTGTGGCTGCCCTAGGGGATCCTGCTCTGGCAGGGGAGGTTGGACTAGATGATCTCTAGAGGTCCCTTCCAACCTTGAACATTCTCTGATTCTATGCTTTGGAGCTACAGGGATCACCAAGATCCATCAATGATGGGGACAGGCAGAAGAGGTGGGATGGATGAGGAGGAGCCCAGACTTTAAAGACTTATTACTAGAACAAAAGTTTGGTCTTTTGGTCTCCATGGCCTCAGCAATACTTGTTATTCCTGCCAAGAAATCCTCGTCATGCTTAAGTCTGCTTTTCAAGCAAATGATGAAGACTTCTGCTACTCAGAGCTCTACTCGGAGTCCAGTGTAAGCCACTGAACACAGGAGGCTATATATCTATCTGCTCTGCCCAAAGTTGGGGCATGGTCTGAGTCTGTGGTTAGGTCCCAGCTATGCTTTGGTTCCAAAAAAACCCAAAAACTCTCAGAAGAACTAGGCCCATGGCTTTGATTCCGGCCCCTCACAGTTGTGGTGTTAAAGAGCTGCCGGGATTGTTAACAAGTGAGCCCAGCGGACCCGACAGGCACGCTTCCAACATCATCATCTAGTTGTAATTAAACAGCTGTACAATGAAGTGGACCATGCAGGAGTAACTCAACACTGCCAGAGCCAGAGCAGCCTTTGAAGTCAGCACTTATCACCTCCATCCACCACCTGCAAAATTAAACCTTTTTTTTTCCTCTCTTTTTTTCTTACCCTCAGAGCAGCAGACGCCAACACAAACAGAATATCCCCTGTTTTTCTCTGCTAATCATCAAACAAACCCACTACAAAGACGACCCCAAGCCCTTGTGCAGAGTGGGGCCAGGGATGTGCTGAGGCTCCTGGCATCTCAGGGGTGGGAGGACCGTGCTCAGGAATGGTTGCGTTATGGTCTGTAAGGGGATGGACACAGTGGTCGACCAGACAGATGCAGAGTGGTTGACCAGACAGACAGATGCAGAGGTCCTCTGGCGTGCACCAAGCAGGGCAGGATACTCCTCTGCCCCAGCATGTCACCTCCCACCATGCTTCTCCCGATGGGTTTTGAACCTATTTGCTAGTGATGTTCCAAATCTGGCGCTGCAGTTGCACTCCCAGAGTGTTGCATTTGCTCAAATTTCAAGAAAGTGGTGATTAAACCAGGATGGAAAACGGGGAGAGGTGAGAGTGCCTCCTTTACGGCCTAGCCTGATGGCACCAGGGGACACCAGAGACCCATGGGGACCTGGGGACATAGAGGTGGCAGGGCAGGACAGGATACCCAGGGCACCAGGAAAACCACAAGCTGTCAGCTCGGCTGCGCACAGAACAATCTATTTTCAAGGGCTTTGAACAAAAATTCAGAGGAGTAATGCAGTGATTTTACAAGTATCTAAAAGAGTGGCTGTAGTCTCCTTTCTTCTGATTGCAGGTGAGTTATTTTCCTTAAGGTTTAGAGGCCAAACAGGTTCAAATGTCCACCACCTCTCAAGAAGCACAAAGCTGTGGGCTGAGAATTAGCAAGAAGAAAGGTGTGAGGTCTTCTTCAAAGCTGGAAATATTTTCAAAGCTGTAATGATGAGATTTCCTCGAGCAAAAGAGTCGCTCACACCTCCGCTGTCACTTACCTGACCTTTTGTTTGGCAAAACTTTGTCATGCGGAGAGCTGATAAAGTCCACATGACGAGACATACCCGTTGAAAAATCCTTGCTTACAAGTCTTTGGTAGAAACCATATGCTTTCCCCTCAAAAACATTCGAATCTAGATAATGAAAAAGAATATTAAAATCAATTCAGAAACAATTTGTCTTTTGGTTCTTGAGTTTTGCCAGGTCATTCCAAAAGGAAAATACCAAAATAAGATGGTAACTCATATCATGATGTTTATTTCTGCTGGTGTGGTACTTTCATGCCAGTCTTTTGAAAATAGTGAATAGATCCCTGCCTGGATAGCTTACAGTGAGGAAAGGGAGAGCCTAAAGGAAAGCTGACAGCGGATAACAATAAAATCAACAAATTTTGGTTGGTTTTTTTTGGAATTGACATTTTCTTGTGAAAGTGAAGTGAAAAAATATCTTTTTCAGTGGGAAAGCAACTCAAGAAATTCAGTCCCTGCCAAGAAGCTGTCCCACCCACCCCAGAGCAGGGCCACAGGATTTGGAGCAGGTAAAGCTGAGCACCATGATGCTCTGCCACCCAGCCCAGCTCTCCTGCCTCCCTCTCCCTTCCCCCTCCCTTCCCTCTCCCTTCCCTT
>NW_009723871.1:0-305 GCF_000703405.1 Apaloderma vittatum | reverse complement strand
CCGTTTTTTTTCTTTGTCCTCGTCCAGGCCAAGATCAAGCAGAAGCTGCGAGAGATCGAGGAGAACCAGAAGCGCATCGAGAAGCTGGAGGAGTACATCGCCACCAGCAAGTGAGCCCCGACTTGTCCCCAAGGTGTCCCTTGTCCCCTCCAACCACATCCCCGCGCCCTTGGGGACACCCCTGAGGTGTCCCTGTCCCCGTAAAACCGTCTCCCCAGCACCCTGGGGTGATGCCTGAGGTGTCCCTCATCCCCTTAACCCCCATCTCTGTGTCCCTAAGGTGTCCTTCATCCCCATAACCACAT
>NW_009723870.1:0-4609 GCF_000703405.1 Apaloderma vittatum | reverse complement strand
TATATATATACACACACAATTCCCCCAAAAGCCAAAGATCTACGTGTAATCAGTTTGCCTGGGAACGCACTCAGTTCTACCTAAATAGCTCTGTAAAATAAAAGCAACATGTGAACTTCACAGAAGTGTTCTCATAAGTGATGTTTCCATTATCTACAAGGAATCTTCTTTCTTAAACGTTTACTGAAATTCACCCCTCAAAACCAGAAATAGTTCTTGCTTTGTCACAAATTTTATAACGATTGCCATTAAAGATACAGCAAGAACAAAATTTAAAAAAACCCACCACCAACACCAAGAAAATCCCCATGAACTAAACTAAAAACAACATGGAAGCTGGAGCGATTATGCAGAAGGTTATTAGTACAGAGGATTTCTACTGTCAAAATAAATGATAATGCACATTCAATATTCATGTATCACAGTGGAATTTATCCAGAATTTCCAATTTTCCTTTCCAAATTCCTTTAAAATCGCTTATAAACACTTCAGTAGAGGAAAAAAAAAAGGCAGCCAAAACCAAAAAACAACAAACACCACCACTACAAAAATGAAAAACTAGGGCAGAAATCTAGAATGAAAGCAAGTTAAAAGTTGCCTTCCTGAAACAAAGAAGGAATCCTCACACACCTCATTCCAACCGTGGGAAACCGGAGCAAATACCAGTTGGGGAGAGCCCCAGGCCCGGCGGCTCGCGCTCGGGGGATCCATTGTCAGCGGGGCAACAACAAAACAACGTTAAACGGAGAGTTCATCAAAAGGCCACTGCTCCTGGGGTTAGAGATACGGCCTCCAAGGGCCATTTTCTAACGAAGGCTCCAGAAAACAGCACAACCACCTCCTCCTCCTGCTCTGCTGAGGCCAAACCCTGGGCTCGTACAAGCACACCTTGAACAGAAAACAGCCAGGGAGTACCTACAGCTCGGTGCTGGCAGCGAGGTGAGAACCCCTGCGAGGGGACGCACGGGATGTCCCGCTGGGAAAGCTCCCACGGGCCCACTCGCTCCTGACGGGCAGAGGAAAAGCATTTCACCGAGTACCTGCACCACCCAATTACCTGTAGAAACACTACCACAAGGTCACCTGAAATACGTGCTAACCTGCTCTCCTACAGCTCCTTGCTCTCCAAAAACCACCTGTAAGCAAGCCCTCGTGCAGTTCCACTCAAGGGTTAAACTCTAGGTATGTTTAAATCTGACTGCAAATACTCTTATCTCTTTCAGTGCAGTTATTAAACAGGCCGCTGAGTATTTTCTACTCGGAATCTTCTTGTCCATGTAAGGCAAACGCAATACCGAGCAAAGCTAAAACTCTAGTTCAGCTTAAATGTAATTCTAGAAATTTACCCAGCAACCGAGTTATTTTTGTGCGTTAACATTTAAGTTACACTGGGAATTAAAAAAAAACCCAAACCCATAGCGATTGATCCTCTAACCCTTGAGAACGAAGCAGCTTTTGTATTTACTTAAATACTTCCTTCCATACTGTCTTGTGTATGGGTCCTTCTACCACGTACTTGTTTTTCCCTCTAGGCTGTATCTTAGAATTTTTATTTATTAGATTTTTAAAAGCATGCCAGCTCCCCTCATCTTTTCTTCCCTTTAATACCAATAGTCGAGTACTCGGTTAAAGCTGCTACGACAGAACCACACAGCAGTGACGTGGGCTCACACAGCCCGACGTAATGAGTGAAAAAGGGATGACTGAAAGGAGGAAAAAAAAAACGAAAACAACCACCAACCCAACAGACAAGCACGCACGCAGTTGGACTGAACATACTCGCCGCGTTTTAATAAAGAGCAACAAAAACCAATTACCTTGAATAGCCATTAGAGAAAGCAGGTCTGCCAGAAAGGTTGAGCGTTCCCAACGGAGCTAACGTCTCATCCCCGGATCCCTGGCACCTATTCCAATTTTCTGAGCCGGCAGGAAGAGATGGAATGATATTAAAAATTGGTTTCTGATCCTGCTGCTGAGAGAGCGATGCAGTATTTAAATCATAGTGATACATCTGTCCCCCAGAGGTGCTGACACCATGGATAGATATGGCAGAGACTTTCGTACCCAGCAGGTTAGACCCCGAGAAGTTTGCCTGACAATAAACGGGGCCCATGTTTTCTTGCTTTATGCCAGGAGTACAGAGTTCAATGAAGTCTTCCTTTTCTGTTTTCACTTGAGGCATTGGCATTTTGGAACTGGGTAAAAGGTCACCACGGTCGTTAATTTTAGGTTTAGTGTCAGATAAAACAGGAGGCTTGCAGTCTTCACCGAGGTTCCCTTCCAGGAGAAACGCATCGTCTGCAGAGATGGGGGACAGCAAGCCGCCGTCATCCAGCAACGGGTCAAGCCTCCACGGGCTCCCGTTGGGCTCTTTGCCAGGCGATACCGGCGGCAATTCTAAATCCTGGAGGATATCCAGGGTGCTTTGGTCTTCAGAGAATAACTTCAAGTTGCCACCATTCGAGCTGACCTGGCTCTGGACTGCAGCTCCGGACTCTAAAGGGATGTTGCGGCCAGCCATGCCCGGGAACTCCGGCTCCAGCGGCACCTCGGAAGATACTGCTCCCTTGGCGTCCTCGGCCAGGCTCGAGGACTTGTTCAAGCTCGCAATACTTTCTTCCAGGAGCCTGAAGTCTGTTTCTCCAGAAGGGATGCCAACTTGGCCCTGCTGCGAAAATCCGAGGTCGTTTCCCATCACTTTTGCGTCTGTCTCGCCCATGTACAGTCCCATCGAGAGCGACACTGCCTTGGAAAGGTCTGGCGGAGGCACATTGTTTACTAATCCTTTCGAGAAGTCAGCCGAAGCAGCTTGCTGAGTGGAATCTGACTGAGAAGCCGCGGGGAGAGGAGATGTAGACACAGGGGCTTGTACGGTAGCTCCACCCCTGAAGGGTGGATGAAAGTCCATCACGATTCCTCCTTTGGTACCGATGAGCGCATTTTTCCTGGTTTCGTCTTGATCCGACGAGTTAAGCAATTCTTTGGAATCCATTACTCTAACATCAGCTATAAAAAGATCAGAAGTGTTCAAAAGTTATTAGCACAGCAAGAATATCTTAGTAACAGCTTTAAGAAAGAAAAACAAAAGTCTACATCATTAGCCTGGTGAACCCGGTTTAGCTGCTCTGAGAATGAAAGCAGGGCAAATCAAGCTACGATGTGCCACATCTTTCTCAAACCCACCAGTTTTGTTTTTCAGGTTTTTTTATTTGCTTGTGTTTTTTATTTTTTCATTTCTTAAAATTTCTGACTGGTAACAACGAAGTATATGTTTTTAAAGCTCTGCTAACCCTGGATGAAGCTGTAAGTCCGCCTGCGTGCAACTCGGTCTCAGACTACAGCATGAGACATCTTTCCGAACACACTCTCCAGCTCCAGCACCCATCCTAGCAAGCAAGGAAGTCTAAGAATTAATAAAAAACCCAATTTACAAATTTTGAAAGGCAACTTGCCGTAGTGTTTAATCACATTTTGAGCAGCACAGGGGACAAGGACATTTATCGCCTTTCCTGAGGCAGCTCCCTCTCTCCTGCAGGTTCTGAACCCTCCCAAGCAGCTCTCGAACGCGGCGCTGCCAGCCAGGCAAAATCCAAGAGGTCTGTTATTGTGCAGGAGCTGCACAACCTCTCCACCACAAAACACAAAGTTTGCTATCTTTGTATAGGTTCAGCTTTAAACGCAGCTTGCAAACCTCAACAGAAACTCAAGGCAATTCTTTAAATAAGTCTCAAGTTTATAAATAAAAGCTCACTAAAAATAAAGTAGAATTTTTATTAGCTTCTAACAGCTCACGGCTATTCTCCAAACACATCTAACACGGAAAACAAACCTCCTAAGTTTCATCTGTTTGTATTTACTACATTTACTTCCAGCACAGCGCATAAATATTTGGAGAATAACTGTAAATTCTTTGGCAAACTTTCTATACTGTTTGTCTACGGCCTCACACTAACAGCAAACAGTCAAGAGCAAGCAGCTCGCACCCCCCTCAAGCCGTAAGAGGAGGCAATGCGCGAGCTAAACAAAGCACCCCCCCCCCCCCAAAAGCCGTAAGAGGAGGCAATGCCCGAGCTAAAGCCTGGCCACGGAATTATCCATTAAACAGAGAGCTCACTGCAAGTTTTACGGTCGTCTTAATTTTAAACCTGCTGTCCCTGCCGCCCCTTTTCCCCAGCCTGCCGAGGAACCCGCTGGCTTTTCTCTGTGCCAGAGTTAAGGCTGTGATCAACAAGAAGTCCCCATATGTAAAAAACCAAAATTTAAGGTGGCCCCAGCAAGCTGCGGCCTGGGTCAGAGGAGTCCCAAGTGGGAGAAGCTCAACGGGAAACCCTGCTCGGCCCTTGGAGGCCGGAGCGTGCTGGCTCACCGGAGCGGAGGTCCCTCGCCACCGGGGGCTCGTGGGCCACCTGCCAGCCGGGACGGTGGCACATGGTGCGTGACAGCACCCGGGCACCCCCCAAAATGTCACCCGCCACCCCAAATATCGCCGGGCCCTTTAAGGCAGACACAGCGACAGCGCCTGGGAACAGAAAATATTATAGATTATAGCTATCTACCTCCAGTTTGTCTTTTTTTTTTTTTTTGGAGGAGGAGATGGAAAAAAATGTAA
>NW_009723869.1:0-24821 GCF_000703405.1 Apaloderma vittatum | reverse complement strand
GGAGACACCGCGGTGCAGACGAGGGCCGGTCCTGGCGCGGGGCAAACTGTGCCGCCGCGCTGCCATCCCCGCATGTGTCGCCGCAGCCCGTGTCCGTGCGTGTGGCCTGACAGAAAGAGCCTCCGTGTGCACCGTGTCTGGGCTTGCCCGGGTGTGCCCCGCCGGCACCTGCAGCCAAGGCTCCCCGTGGGCCCGCAGCCGCCTCTTGCACGCGTGTGTGCGCGTCCCGGTGCCTGAGCCCATCGTCACACCTGCACATCTCTGCCTGCTGACACCCGCCAGGTATGTCTCACGTGTTTTCTGTGTGTACCTGGCACAGGCACAGAGAAACATTGTTCCACTTGAGCACGTCCACTCAGCTCCCCCCCTTGCTCAGCTTGGAGAGAAATTTATCACGTTTATTACTTGTAAGGAGCTTGAGGGATGGGAGCCAGACGTACAGAATGACAGTGGGGCAATGGATAAGCTTCCTGCCTCGGTGGGTCTGCCAGCAAATATTAATATTTGTCAGTGATTTACTTTTTAAACAAATCTGTTTTAAAAGAGTATGGAACGACATCAAAATAAAACCAGGCTAAAAGAACATTAATTAAATATTCCGTTCATGGAATATATGGCAGCATGATCTAATGCACTGAAATACACAAACTTTCTGGTTAAATTCAGCTTATCTTTTCAGAGAAGAAAATATTTCAATAATAAATTCATCATCATTTAAATTAGTCCACTGTGCCTTCCACCAACCAATACCACCTTGATTTTTGTTTCAGGCGATATCGGGTTTGAACAGTGTCAGGGAAGAGTTTATCTTTAGACTTAGTGGCTGGGCTGCAGGTTTGTCGGCTGAATTAGCTGTGGTTCTTTGTAGCATTGCAGCTTCAGTAACAGTTTTTCCCTGATGAGTCCATGAGTGGTATTGATTTCCAATAACAAGCAGCTATATGGTGTGCATCCAGTAAAAGATGCCCAGCTAACTTTGGGCTCCCTTTCAATAATCCTCTGACATTCCTGTGACCTCAGAGAGCAATGGCAGTGCCCATGAACTTGAGTAATCCCCAGATTTCAATCAAATGCCCTGCTTAGAAATAAAGACAAACATCTAGCATAGCTCATATGGTCATATTTAGGTTTTTAGTAGCTTTCTACCTCAGCTTAAGACCATGAACTCAGTGCTATCTATGAATGAAGTCATTAGCAATATTCTAACACTTCTCCCCCCCGATTCCTCCCCTAGAGTATGTTGCACCTTGCAGCCATGTTTGGAAAGAATAGACAGGGTTTTTTCATGCCACTCAGATGAAGTACATTCTCTGCTCTTGGAAGGAAACAGGCAACCATGTAACATTTTGAGGCATCAATGTCACAACGCTTGAAGGCAGGAAGGAGAAAACCGCCAGCACCCCCACTGCATCCTTCTGAAATAATGCAGAAGGGGTTTAGGTAGTTTGTGACCAGCTGTGTTGAGATCTAGCAGACATCTCATACTGGGATACGCACCTTGATCCTTCTAAAGGTGCTGTCAGATCCTTACTCAAAACAGAAGTGAGGCAGACCTTGTTGTTGTGGTGGTGTAAGTCGTGTGATGCTGCAGGGTTGGTTTGAAGTATTTGGTTAGTATTGGTTCCCAGGCCTCTGCTCATCTAATAATCAGCCACAATTTCTGTAGCACCTCAGTATCCCAGCCAAATACTGAACCCCCCATCCCTTTTGCTTTGAAAGAGGTGAGGAACCCGGGGCAGAATTAGCTGCTTTTGCAGCAGTCCCAGATGGATGGAGGGTGATTCACAGTTCTCATATTCCTGAGCCAAGAGAAGGGACCGTGTAAGGTTTGTTTTAAACCATCTTTGTACTTTGTATGCATGGCAAATTGTCACAGCAGCTTCTGAGCTGTCAAGCTTGTACTTGTCTTTTTGTAGTCCATTGACGGTCTTGAAAGCAGAAAATATCCACGACACCTGGTGCTCTGGCCAACACATCTGCGTAGGGACTTAGAAGTCAAGCTGGTACAAAATAAGTGGGCCAGATCAGAATGGAAGATGTCGGGAGATGACACATTTCTGTCTCTTTTCATCTAATGCAGAATAAAGCTAGCTAATTACAGACAAAGCTGTTCTAAACAGAAGTTGACAGTCCAGGCTTTGTTACCTTGAGAGGGATGGGAGATATCCTTGGTCTTTTTAATAACCTTTCTATTGTTTGTGATTGAATGTGGTCCAATTGCTCTAATGGAGGATAATATTATGCACAGCATGAGTCAGCAACACTTTCTTCCTGGAACAGCTGACAGCAAGGAAAGTTCCCAAACTCTCTGCAGCAATATTCCGCCCCCTAGATGAGGATCTGGACTGCATCCATCAATACCTGCTGTTGCCTCCCCTTGAGATGGACCTGTACTTGTCTGACTGGAATATGGAACCATTCAAGGTTCATTTGAGGTTAGAAGACACAACTTGATGGGCAGCAAAAGCACCTGAGAGCCTGACACAGAAGAAGGGAGGGAATCCACCTGCAGAAGTTTGGAGGGCCAGCGTATGTTCCAGTGATCAGGAGCTTTGAAATAAGACCCTTGACAGCACTGACAGTGGGAGGATGTTCACAACTCCAGATGCTTAGGCTCAGCTGAGGTCATCCAGTAAACAAGCTTGGATAGTTTCTTGTAAAATACAAATCTATAGCAACCAGCTAAAGAGTGGTTGGGAGCAGATTTGAAAGCTAGTAATCAATATGTGCACTCTTCACTCTGTGGTAGGAGAACAATAGACCAAGAATTCTTGCCCTGTTAGCATAAATAAGGCAATTGATAAGTGTTTTAAAATACTAAATATTAAAAGCATGCAATGGGCTCTTATGTAAAACTATGGAGTTCAGTGAAAAGATGCTAGGATTGAGTTTTCCCTGCTTTACTATGCACTTCCCTCAGAGATAAACATCCCTACCTACTGACGTTGCCGTGTTGCGGCGTTTGTGTTTCATTAAGAACAACTATCCTATATAATGTTCCAGCGAGCAAAAGACTGTGCACTGAAAAGGGCCTGGCATCTGAGCAGCCTCCCTATACAAATCCATACTGCCACTGGAAACTTTTGCCAGGCAAAGCTACAGCCTGATAAGCAATCCCAGGTTTTAGATTGGCTTTTGTTCTTTCTGTTGTGACTGCTGGATATTTGCTGCCTCTGGATAATTTCCGGCAGCCACCAAGTGATTAGCTGTGGTGGGATCCAACATTTCCCTATGAAATAAGCATTTCTGCCAAAGGTGCCAGCCCAAAGCACAGCGCTGATGCTTTTTAAAGAATCCAGACATATTAAACCACCTTAATCACTCTCTGTTCAATGCCAAGTCGCCGAGCCTCCTCTCTGCTCTGTGCTCAGGTCAGTCAATGTGCCAAACGCTTTTTTCCCCAGGAGCTGAGACCTTGCTCAATGCCAAACCTCATCCACCGAGGTCTCTGCTCTCCACCTGGGGCCTTGGGGGAGAGGATGGGATGTGGGTACGCAGGCAAGACGTGCATTCCACTAAGTTCCTAGTGATTTTTAGAAAGTTTACAACAGAGCCCCAGACCTTAAAAGAACAGTGTGATTGCCACAAAGAACAGTGTGGGAAAACCAGTATACATGCATGTGCAGCCCTCCCACACGCATAACTGACTACCCCAGATATAGGCATACCCACAGATCAGCACCTACACACAAATGTTTTTGACACACTTATTCTCAGCATCCTGTTCTCTTACAGCAGCTTCAGTTGGAGGAAGGGAGAAAATATGTTCCTTGTAATCTTCTAATGACCTTTCTGCCAACTCCACTTCCCTGCCTATCTCTCAGCTGCCCATGGTGGTGATGGGGACAAGATCCCAATGCAGAGAGTAATTTTCCTCCTCAGAGGCCAGCAGGGTCTGACTACTAGATTGTGATGTGCTGCCCAGTTGCTCTTAAGAGATTCAAGGTAATAAGGAGATAAGAAAATTGTATATGATCACATCTCTTGGGTCTCCTTGCAGCTCTGACAGTGTTCTTGCAGAATTGAAGGACTGTGACTGTGCTGCAAACCTGGTGCAAGTGGGCTCCCATTGCCTCTTCCTTTCCTGGATTGCAAACTCCCTGCCAACCCTGCAGCAGGTCTCAACCCTCTTACTCTGCTCTGCATGTTTCCTACAGCTGCTGGCAACTGCAGGGAAGAAAAGCAGGAGAGCAGGAGAGCAAGCAAATGCAGCAGCGTGCTGTGGTGGCTGGCTCTGAGTGCCCTGGTAGAAGGTAGTATTTAGAGGGTGACCATCTCGACTTTTGCTGAGAGACTTTTAGAGCTGTATAAGACACGTTCAACATCTGTCTTCCAAAGCTGTCCTGTGGCAGTCCGAGAGTTGTGATGAATTCTCCTGGCACAGGAGACACCTTACTCCCTTGCTCCATTCCCTTTCTCGAGGAGTTTGCAGGAGATGGACACTTCTCAATTGCAAGGTGTTCCTGACCTCCACACTGCCTGTCGGGGGGAGATTTTGTTAGCAGCAGGGAGACGATTCTCCCTCCTCTCTGGAGTTGTTTTTCTCAGGAAGGAGCCCAGGCACCTCACTTGTGTGGCAGCTTCTCCTCAAGGGAGGCAAGCACTTCGTTAAAAAACAGGGAGCCTGGGGAATGGCTCCAGCTGGCAGGGGACGTTATTAACAACTGGCACTTTGGCCAAGGGTACATCGGCCTCCTATTAGGCACTTTAAGAAGTGAAAGAGAAATGGAGCTAAAGATGGCAGCCTTGAGAGGAGCTGGGGGTTTCAGCATCCTCCTGCAAAGCCCCTTGCAAGACCCAGGGCTGACACAGCCCCAGGGAGTTACTTTGTCCTTCCCCAGTGTCAGGGGTCTTCAGACTGTGACAGCAGGGGACAGGCCCCGCTCAGGAACAGTTTTGCTTCCCAGGCCACCATGGGCAGGCTCTGCTGTGGAGATCTTCCAGACCAAAGCTTCCCCCTCCCCTATTTCTCTCTTGGTCTGCCCTGGGTACAAGCGGTGTCTTCCAGTATCTGCTACTGCAAGTTATTGCTTTGGAGGGCCTGTGGACCTTTGTGCAGCTCCTTCCCAGGCTGTGCAGTGAGGAAGGCATCAAGGGGATCTGAGAGGAGGCTGTTACACTGCCTTCGCTCTGGGAAGTGGTTAGTACGAGGAAGAGGAGGAAACACCATGCCACGTGGACATGCACTTCTGGCTGCAACTGGAACTGGAGAAGGTATTGACTCTTGTCAAGGCTGGACCCCTAAACTCATGTCCTCAGGTAGAAGAAGCCTGTAAGTTTTGAAGCAATTATAGATTCACCTTGCAATCATACTTAATTTGCCATAACACCATCATGGTGTAAGCAGAGAAATCTCTACTTTGTTTTGACATTGGAAGTTCATCCTTCTCTGTCTTACAGCCCTAGAGCTGCCAGGAGAGTGAGTCCTTGGCTCCTGCACAAAAAAAGTATGTGGTGCAAATACTCAGCCCATGGATTAGGTCTTCGTAGAGCTTTTCGTTTGGAACCACACTTGCAAGAAAGTCGTAAAATCTTTCAGCTGAACACCTGTGTCCACTGGGTGTGGGATCAGTGTCATCTTGGTCTTCACAGTTCTCAGAGAGGTAGCTCTTCATGCCATGGCTTCTTATCGCTGTGGAGCTGCAGCCACAGTGGCTTCGTAGGTAAGGGTGCATTCACTGTCCTGCACAGGTTCTGTTGCCTGAGTCTTTTTAATGCAAGTTAAAACTCTTTTCAGACTGAATGCTCTTACGCTCAGCCAGAGATCAGAGGAAGATGTACTGGGGACTCATCTCTTTTCTTTCAGAAATTATTCTGTTACCACAACAGGTCTAAAGTCCAGAGTTCAGAGCTGGTTTCACGTTTAGGAGCCTCTTATTTACTCCAGCCTGGGGCTGTTCAAATTTAGGATTCACGTATGAGCCCATCTTTGGCAAACTTGTGCAGATAAACTGCCACCCAATTTATACTTAGAGAAAGCTGTAAAAACTTTACAGCAAGACTGGCTCGAGGTCTCTCCCTGGTGGTTAGAACTTACTGGACTGGGGCTGAGGGTGTTGCAGGATGCTAGGACAGCTGCCTCCAGGCTTGCTCCCACCGTGGCAGAAGAAGAATGAGGGACTTCTAGATCTGCTGGTATTTATAAGCTGAAGCAAGTCCCACCCAGATAAATGGTCCATTTCTGCTCTGAAACGAGCTCTGAACTCCACTCCAAGCCCCTAAGTGGATTGCCTTCTGGCCAGCCTAGCTCTCTGGTGATTGAAAAGCTGAAAGGAGTTAGAAGGGGGCTGGGTAGGGATGTGGTGTTCAGAGGCTATGTGGATCCAAACTAGCTGGATTCACTGAACTCATCACTGAAATCACTTCTTGCGGTGCCTCTCTGTTTTAATTCTCCCTGAATCAGCCCTCTCCCATGAGTGAAACAATCTTGCCTGCAGATTGAGGGGGGTGGGAGGGATTTGAACATTAATCTGATGTAGATTATACATCCGCCTCCCTCTCTCTCTCCCCTTCTCACTCTCTCTCTCCCTCTCTTTCTGTCTGTTTCTCTCCCCTCCCTCTCCTTCCTGCTTCATCTCTTCAAGAAAGTGAACATAAAGTAGAAGCACGGAGAGAGAGAGGCAGAGAGAGAAAAAGCTCCCTGAAGAGGGGAGCCCCAGCAGCCAGTAGCTGTTTGGATTTGCCTGGCACTGCCTTTCTTGCTTTGCTCCCAAGGAATACCTTTAATGGGATCAATTGCTTCAGTTCCTTTATAACCAAGTCCACCGGAAAGGCAGACTCAACATATTATGGGCAACTGTGTGAAGTCTCCACTGAGAAACCTCTCAAAAAAGGTATGTTCCCCAAATCAAAGTGCGTTGTGCATTTCCAGCCCTGCTTCTTGGGATGGGTGACTTCGTGGGCAGATGGGAATGGGAGGTGAGAGAAACACAGAGATGTGTACGAAGGGTTCATCTCTCTTCACCAGACTTATGTTACAAGAGCTGCTCATGCAAGTGCAGCTGTTAGAGCCTGGGATGCTTAGAGTCATAATGTATGTGTAAATAAATGTGTGTGTATGCACGCACGTGGGTAGGCTCCTGCTCCACAGGGGTGTGTATAGCTGTCCTCTGGGTTCTTGCAGGCTTGTGCTTGTTGATGGGCACAGTGTGCTGGCACACATCTTCTGTATGGACATCTTAATGTATTTGTATGTTTGTGAGTTTGTGTGTGCGTGTGCATGTGCTTCAGCTCAGAGGAATCTGCATGTGAGCCCTTTCTGTAGGGACATATAATCGTGTACATGTGAATGGGCATGTGTCTATACGTATTCCTGTTGATGTGTAAGGATGTGCACACCTGATGAGCCCATCTGAAATTTTTGTGTGTCCTTAACTCTTTATGTCTGTATGTATGCATCCCGAGGTGTGTGAGCAGGCGTGCAGTGTTTATTCTGAGTGTATGGGGGGGCATTTGTGTGCATGACCCGTGTACCCTTGCTTATATGGCACTCTGTGTGTGTGTGTATCCGCTAGTGGGTGTCCTCGCAGAAGTCTGTATGTAGACATGGGTGTGGTTTTATGCATATCCATCCTTGCATATGCACACATCTAGTTTTGTTGTTATGTCTTTGGGTACAGAAGCATAGTTTTCTCTGTGATCTGTTTGTCCATGCCTCTGTTTATGAGTAAGTACACTGTGCCTTGGCTATGTGTTTGTGCATCATGTCACACATCAGCATGGCCCATGTGTCTACATGCTTGGCCCCAGCTGGACTTCATCTGCGAGCTGCCACGTGTATCTGTTAGGCTTCAACTCGTGGTCTGCTCTGTGCTGAGGTTTTACAGTGATCCCAGGATGATTTAGATTCAGCAGCGATTCTGCTGTTAGGGACTAGATTGAAATGGGAATGACATGCCCTAGAAATATTTCTTGTTTGACTGAGGAAGGCCTTGCAGCGGTGTGTACCTGTCAGCCACATAGTTCTTGCTTGGCCTTGCTGCAAATCTAATAGCTCAGCAAAAAGCTGTGCAATTTGCTTCTCATAAATGAAAAAGTCAGGCTAAGCATCCAAAGTATTGCAGTGAGGAGCTGCCTCCATGGAGACCTTGCCGACAGTGAAATGCCACTGCCATCAGGATGCTCTCTACCCAGGAGACCTCGCCACCTGGGGAAGCTCCTCTGGAAGGGTGCTGTTGGAGAAGACCTCCCTCGCAGGGAGTTTCTTCTGGCCAGAGATTTACCTCTTCTGTGTAGAAACACAGTTTGTTTGTTATCTCTGCTATAAACAAACCCAGTAACGGCACATTGCTGCTGTGGGGGAGCTGGGATACACGAGGAGGGAATTCATCAGCACACAGTTAGGCAGTGCTGAGACCAGTCCCTATGTCAGGGTGACCTTCAGGGAGAGGCAGAAATAGTTGAGGTTCACCCAAATGTTGCACATACAAAAAAACCACTTGGTTGTTTGTAGGTCACCTCCAATTGCAATAAAATAAGTTGGCTGCAGCTGTGCTCAACATGATGAAGCTAATTGCAATTAAAGTCTGATGTGTGGCCAGGCTACTTGAATCAAAACGGATTCAAGAACTTACAAGCTCTGTGTCGTCAGTCTTTTAGGTAATTTATGCTTTCATTCCTAAAAGCTTCTTTGAATGATGCGCTTTGTGCCTAGTTAGAAGGCCTGGGATGGCAGGACTAAAGAGAGAAAGTTGCAAAGCTGGAGAATTTCTCAGACATTGCTCCAGCTACCCATGAATCAAGGCCTTGGGCAGTCATCCTGACAGGTCCTGGGGCTCTGCTGTTCTTTTGATCATGACACATATAATTATACTGGAGACTTTGCAGATCAGTCTTAACATTGCACAGCTTCACTGGGCTATTTTATGATTCTAGTCTTTTTTTCAGATTTTACTTTGGGCAAACTTGCTTTGCTTGAACAGTAAAGAGAAGGGACTGTGGACAACGTGTGTGACAACTGCTTTTGAGTGACAGACTCTTGAGTATATGATTTCAAACCAAAATTCGGGAGTCACTCTCAGGCACCAACTGGCTTGGTCTGGGACTGGCTGACAAGGGGATGCCTTTCCTGCTCAGGTGGAAGTGCTTGGGTGTTGTCTCCACAACATCTGTTGGCTGCAGCATCCCTTTCCCACTGTCACAGTTTCCCCCCGGTGACCCCAGCGGCCAGCCTGGCTGCCTTTCCTTCTGAGAGGCACCACAGTCGGGATGGAGAGGCCCCTCTGGGCTTGCCACTCTGCTGAGTCCCTCTGACACGCAGGAAGGCAAATGAAGTGAATCCTGTTGTGCTGCTGCTGTGCAGAAAGGGAAAGATTTGGCATCCAGGTCCCTCGCTTTGCCACCCTTCACCACCAGTATGGCCATCCCTAGGTCAGCCTGGTCTCTTCCCTCTCCACAATCTGCTGGTGTGGCACAGCCAAGGGCTAGACTTGGCCAAGAGGGGTTGTGCTCCTTTGCTCAGGGAAGAGATGGGGAAACCCTGAGCTCCCCCAGTCCTGTCCCTGCATTTTCATTGCTGTGCATGCTGCTGTTTCCCCTGTAAAGGGCAGCAGACATTGCTTTGCCCCATACCCGTATCACAGCTCCCTTTGCAGCTCTGCTGGGATGCAGGAGGAATGCGGTGCAGGGAGCTTGTGGGGATACTTGCAAGAGAAACCTGGGGGGACTGCTGGCAGAGGGGACATTCAATGCTGTAAACTCTGCCTGCAGGAGCAGAGCGGGGCCGGGAGCTCCTGCCAGGGTCTCACCAAGCGGCACACCTTGTCGTGGCACTACGGTGGGTTGTCTGGCCAGGATCCTTGGTGGCTCTTTGTTTCATCAAACTGTCAATCTCTATTTGCACAGGAAAAGAACGAGATGGCCATTCTGAGGTGTTGCTCTGTGCCTTGATAATAAACTCTGTTGACTGGAAGGGGTCAGCAAACAAGGATTAGGGGCTGTGGGGCCTTCTATCTTCCGTGTGGCTTCACTGGAATTAAACAAAGAACTGATATGGACTATTTTAAATGATTCATATTATTTGATATACTAAACTAAAAAAATGTGCCGGGAAATAAAGCTGATAATATTGAAGATATATTGTGCTGATATCACGAAGCTGTGCAGTTCAACACAGATGCCTTGACATTTAGCTGAGCTAGTAATATGCTGTTTGTGGACGGATGCTCATCTTTCAAGTTTTTAAGGACAAGTGTACTATTTGTCAGATTTAATCAGAGACAGATTCCTTCTTCATCCATTACTGCAATGAAAATGTTTTTCTGCTTCATCCTTTTCTTTCTCCATGGCTTGCCTTTTGAGTTGTTTTTTTTTTCTGATGCTTGACATTCACATGACATTATACGTGAGCAGATTGGTGTGAAGACTATGTACAAAAAGGCAAACTACAAACAATGTGTGCACTATAATAGCACATGGCAAAGACTGCAAGTAGATACAGTAGACATGGGCAAGTGTGAATGGGGCGTGTGTGTGTTTGTGTGTGTGGCCTTTTAGCCTGGAAAAGCACCTCAGGCATTAAGGAAAGGGTTAATAGAGACAATGACAATTGACAGCTTCTCTAATCACCCCTGGGAACACCGGCTATAAAAGTAGAATCATTCCTGAAGAGGAATCTGATGTATGATTAATGTTTATTCTATAAAACCAAGGGTCCTGTGGGTTGTGCTGGCTTTTTATAGCTGCATGGGAATATCAGGATAAGAGTTTTCTTGCAGAGCCAGGGAAATGCATTTCTATAAAAGGAAAGCCGTGCCTCCTTATAAAATCCAGTGCTGGATTCTGTTCTGGAGCCCTGGCTTAGCAGGACGTGTGCACTTAAGAAAACGTGCACATGCAAACAGACAAAAATGTTGTGCCTGTGCCTGATCTCCACTTTGGGACTGTCAGTGATTAGAAGAGGCCAGTGCAGTAACTGCCGGAGACCCTGAGGATGTAACTAATTAGAAGTGGCACAGGGAGCATGAGCCTGCAGTTGGCAGAGCTACCTGATGCTGTGAATGGCCTTCTAATAATATTATAAAGCGTGTGATGCTGTGTTGCTGAAATGTAACGTGGAGCCTCGCATAGTGTTTTGTGCAGGCTCTGCCCTGTCTGCCCTGGCCAACGCTTTGCTATGGGCACGGGCTGCCACACGTACTGTTAGGTCGGGGTGTGTTCGTCCTCTGCAGCTCATTCAAGGGATCTTAACTGTGGGAGCGTGGCCCTTTGGGCTGTGTCTGGCTAGATGTGAGCAGTGCTGAGAGTTTGATGTTGTTTCAAAGCGAAATTCTCCTGGTTGGTTGTACTCCCGTCAGCTTTTGAAAGTGAACTCCTGCACTTACTGCTTCTGTACAAATTGTAATAGACTGGTGGGGGGCACACAGTGTGGACCAGATGAAGGAAATTTAGCGATCATGTCTCTGCGAGGCGGTTCAGTAAAACTTCAGAGGAACGGCTGGGCGAGACGGGGAGGTAACACCCTCTGTTGTGTTGTTTGCTTGCTGCTGGTTGGCTGGGAAGATCCGCCATGAGGAGAAGACGTGCTATAAGGCTGTCCAGACGAGCGAAGAGGGGTCGTCGGCTTGCGACTACCAGGGTCCGCTCATGGTGCTGGCCCAGAACTGCGCCGTCATGCACAACCTGCTGGGGCCGGCATGCATCTTCCTGAGGAAGGGCTTCGCAGAAAACAGGCAGCCTGTACGTAAGTTGCACCCAGCCGGGCGAGACACGCACAAAGCGACTTGGACACGAGCCGGGGATGTGGAGCTGCCCTCATGCTCCGTCTGCGTGGGGCTCTGTAACCCACAGCCCTGGGACTCGAGCGTCCCTGCTCCAGCTCCAAGTGCAAATACAATCACAGGCAAATGTCTAACCTGAAGGATGTGCAGAGATATCCCCGTGCCTAAACACCAAGAAAGGAGGATTCTAGAAACGGAGCTATGGAAGATAGATCTAAGCCTGCACTCAAGTAGGCATAATCATATGGACTCAGGAGAAGGACTTAGGACTCCACAGCTCACATAATTGTATGGACTCAGGAGGAGTCCAGTGTTCAAAGCTCTTATTCTGGCAAGACATCCATGCCTCTTTCCCAGAGGCTCAAATTAGCATTTAAGGCCTAAATAGCCACTTAAATGCAAATCAGGGTACCCATATTGGGAACAAGCTGTCCCACAGAGATGCCCATATTCACTGTTCTGGTGAGCTCGCAGTGAGCACGCTAGTACCCGCCAAAATAAGCATGCGTCTGCATCCTTACAGATACCCAAACACAATCTCTTACACACTATCATACCCAGACTGGTGCTGCAGCAATCCCAGCCAAATAAACCAGAGAACATCAGTCTGTTCTCATGTTTGCAAATAGTGCCAGACTACCAAATGCTATTACCCATACACATAGAGAGATAAATAGCAAAAACACATCTATCCGTTCAGTCACACCTATTTGTAACTACGTGTTCATGTGCATCTAATATATGCTTTTATATACAAACAATAAAAATACGTGTTCGTACATGAATTCAAATGCATACATTCAAATGCATGTTAAATACACGTAAATACCCCCATATTGTATCTTTACAAGAAGTAAGCTGTATTTGTGCACATAAACTTTTGATTCCTACAATAACATGGATTTAAAGACACATACAAATGTGTGATTTACACACCTTTTGTGGCTGTGTATGAGTGAATATATGCATTCCATATTCTTGTAGTGAAACAAAGCTGACTCTCGTCACCTAAGACTCGGAGCTTTCTTGCCTCTGTAAGAAATCTCTTACTTGTGTGTTGATATGGTGATCTACAGCTGTAAGAGACTCCTAGCTCTTTATTTCTGAAACCACTTCTCCAACCAGCAACCCAAAAAAGTCATTATTTGTCATTACTGTTCAAAGGGCATTTGTTCTTCCTGATCTTCAGCCACCAAGTGATGACACATTCCTTGTGCCGGTTCACTGAAACACAGAATGTACAATTGTCACACAAGCACACTTGCTGGCCTGCGCAGAGCTACCTGTCACAGGAGATGCGTCCAGCTTTGCAGGGGAAGGCTCACAGCTGGACAGGTATCCATCCTGCTTAGGCCATGGAAGTTCACAGTACCCTAAGAAGTCTCCAAAATAGGATTAGTGTTGTCTCTAACTACCCTGATGTAGAATAAGTGCATCTGATAAACAGCTTTACTCTTCCGCACTCTCTAGACCAACAGGATTTATTTGGCATAGACCAGAAGTAAATGAGGGTACGACTATTATGTAGAATGGACTCTCTGAGGGTCACCTATGCTCATAGCTGGGATCTAAACTCTGAACAGTTTTATTTCTCTTTCCGTATGTTCTCCAGAAGCTTTAGAGTGGTTCAGCCCATTTCTTCGCAAGCAGTTTTCCTCCTTTATCATTTTAGGGGATCTTCTTCCAAATTTAAAACAGAAAACCTCTTCATGACGTTAGTTATCACTTGACTCAGATTTTTGAAGGGACGTAAACTCTCCCCCTCCTTTTGCATTTGCAGTCTGTGGCTCTCTGATGGTAGAATCGGCACGTGCAAAGATGTGCTCAGAGCCCTGCAAATGCAAATGCCTTGGTGTGCAAAATTAGAACCGGTGCTGAAGCCCCCATTTCTGACATGTGTCAGTCATGTCGGTTGCAACATGGTCTTCAGTGAGTGAGGAGGAGGATAGTCTTGTGATGACTGCGCTGGAGGAAGGCCTGGGTCCTACCGTAGCCACTCTCACAAGACAGCAGTTACCGTAGGTGACTCACGGCACCCTTTGCACCGCGACGGGTGGTAAATCCTATCCCTGCATCTGCTGCGGCGCCGAGCCGGCTGCCGGCACACAGCGGCGTCTCCAGGGATTGATGTTTGCGAACTCTGGAATAAGGTGCACAAGGTGTCGGTTCTCGTCATTGAGTGGGTTTCATCTGCTGTTTTATCTAGGCGGGAGGGCAGTAAGTGCCTCCTGCATCTGGTCTAAAGGAGTTTGAATTGTTTCATTACTTGGTGTTGATGAAAGCAGAACAAATGGGATGACATGTTTGAAAATACCAGGTCTGTGAAGGATGAAACAGCCGAGCCAGCGTGCTCCAACAGTTCCATCCAGCACAGAGATGCCTCTGGGAAGGTTACGAGTGGCAAGCTGGTCATTTCTCTGGCACAGCCCACTTCTGCACAGACGTAAACCAGCGTGTGTCCTAGTTTGCTATGCACTCTGAGCAGTTGCTGTTAGAGTTTCCAGAGGAGCCTGTGGTTAAATAGCAAAGGATCATCCTTCTTAAAGTGATCAAGGGCACTGTCTACAGAGACGTGAGATGAGGCTGGAGGACACCTGGAAGGCAAGGAGAAACTCCCCACCATTGAGGGGAAAAAGCCGAGAGTGAGACGACAAAAGAGATCGCATTTCTGTGTTTCCAAATTCTCAGATGTTTTGGATTTGCCTGGAGGCCATGAGAGGAATTAGAAGGGGCATTTAAACCAGAAAGCAGTGCATTTTCGTGCTCATCTCTTCTTCCTGGTGCAGTGTTGGAATTTTCCTATACTCCTCTATATACTCCCCCCTTCTTCCAAGAAATTCCGATTGGATGTTTGAAGTTGCAGTGTTTCCTGACCATGGTGAATCCTTGTCCTGTTTTGTTTGTAGATGACCTTGGTTATATGTATGTTGTCTGTCTGCCTTCATGCCTGGTTTCAAAATGCTTTTTAAGGCTGGGAGGAAGAGGGAAGTTCCTACTTTTTTGTGGGAACTGACTGTAGGAGATGGCACTGGGACGTTGGCTGTAAGCGAGCTTGTGGCTGTCGCTGCCCTGCCAGGACAGGAGTCAAGCAGTGATCTAAGCAGATGATGGCATAGACCTGCTGGTTACAGGGACTGCATCCAGCTGTTTTGATCTGGCTGTGTCAGCAGGAGCTGCGGCAGGAGATACAACCAGGGCTCCAGAAGAGTTCATAACTGCTGCAGGAGAAGTCTCTACCTCAGGGTTTGGTGCTGGGGGATGACTTAGGAGCTTCATGAAGGTGCTCATAGAACTATCACGTGGGGAGGACACACATATTGTTGTGCTGGCCCAGATCTCTTCTGTTTTGGGGTAGCATCCGTCATCCCCCTGTCCAACAGATGAGAGGGAGAGGGGCTTCCACAGCAAAGTGTGCAGGCTAACTCCCCTCCCGTTGGGGAAAAGAGCTGGGAAGCCTTGCTAGGTAGATGGTATTAAACATGTCATCACCTTCTTGTTTCTTCTCTCACTTTCTGGCTTATCCCAGAACTGTTTGCACCAACAAGTGCTGTTCTGAAACTGTGTTTGTGGCAAGCAAATGGCTTTAACACAGTATGTTCTCTTTTCACAGGACAGAGAGCTGCGTCCAGAAGAAATTGAAGGTAATACTTGTCAATTTTTCTGTGTCACCTTTCTTCCTGCCCAGTGAAAACCTACTGGCTAACCCTTCCAGGTTGGCCCTCGTGGGGTGAAATAATGTGTGGCAAATCAAGGGAGATGGTTACTGGAATAACTCCTGGAAACCTCATCAAAAGAAATAACATGTAAAACTGCTCGAGTGCTGACTGTGAAGGAATTCGCATGCATTTCAGCTTCTTCAGGGTGGGACAATAAGTAAAGTAATGGGATATTGGGTGTCAGGGAATTGCAGTGCACCCCAGCTCCCACAAAACTCTTATAGAGCATGGTACAACAGTAATGCCTACAATGAGGGCTATATAATTCAGTGCAGGGGTAAAAGCTGGGAAAATTTATTAGTTTCACTTTCTTTAGGGAGTGCAGTTTAGCAATACCGGGTTCTTGACACATCATCCAAGCAAGCTTACCTATAAGGAATGGGTCAGCAGTGCTGCTGATTAACATTGCTCCAGTCATTACCTCTTTGCAGGGATAATTTCTGGGAAAATTTGGAGTATCTTAGGGAATCTCATAAAGTGCTGCTGATTTTGGGGGAGGTTTCTTGGCAAAGGTACTTCAAGCTGTCACTGACCATATTGTTCTTTTTTGGATCCACTTCCACAGAATTAAGAGAAGCCTTTAAGGAGTTTGATAAAGACAAGGATGGTTTTATTAACTGCAGGGACCTGGGGAACTGCATGCGAACTATGGGCTACATGCCTACTGAGATGGAGCTAATAGAGCTCTCCCAGCAGATCAACATGAACCGTGAGTAGTATCCACCTAGCTGTACCTCCCTGTTGCTGCTGTGCCCTGCATCATTATTTTGGGCTTTCTCAGTCTCCTACTGTCTCTCTTCATTTGGATTTCCACCACCACCTCTTGTTTTGATTCTCATTCTCACTCCCTGTCCTCTCTCCTGTTTGTGGTCCCTAGCAGTTGATGCCTTTGTTTCTGGCTTATCAAAGGGGCTGTGTCAACTGTGCTGTATGAAACCAGTCCTTTACATTTATGCAGTCAGGTGTAAAACTGCCCTTGATATGGGTGGTTAAACGTCAGTGGTGATTTTTGGATCTGCTGTGTGCCTGGGGATGGGCTGTGAGCAAGCTGTGTTGGCATTATCAGAGAGGTCATCTGCTGGAGTCATGGAAAAATGTGACAAATGCATCCGAATGATTCTAACTGTCTTTGTGCCCCTTGTCTTTCAACGTCATTTTTTGTTGCCTCTTATTGCTGGCAGTGCAGTGCATTACCCTCAGCCAGGTGGGAAAAGGGATATTTAGTGCATGTTATTTCTGACACACGATGATGTGAAAAGGACGGGTTACTTGGTCAAGGGAAGGAAAACAGTTGTGACTTGCAGCCAGTCACACACAAAAGGAGCTGATAACCCAGGCACGTAAGTGCTTAGGCATTTGGGAGTGTTAATGCCTGCTTTCAAATAGGGGGCAAAAAAGAGGAAGGACTAATATAATGAATGGACAGTTGGACAAACATTAGCCACCGCTAATGGAGTAAGACTCCACCACTGCTGCAAGGCACTGCCCAGGCCCTGCAGGAGCATCATGCTGTGCCCTTGCTATGCCCTTTGGCGCAGGTGCAGCGGGGTGTTGCTGTAAGTACTAGAATGATCAAGCCTCTAAAACCTAGTACGTGATGCCATGAGGATGTGACAGTCCATGGCAGCCTAGGATGGAATAGCTGGGGTTCGTTCTGCCTAGCCCACAATCCAGGAAATACAAAGACTGCAAAAACTACTTCTGTTTTTCCTTCCACTGTCCTGCACCTTCTGTGCTTTGCTTACTGGAGAGCAGAGCCCTCTCTGGGGCACACAGAAGTGATAAGTGAGTGCTAGGCTTGGCTAAGGTATGGAGTTCTTACACACGATCTTTCATCTTGTCCCAAGTGGGTGGCCATGTGGATTTTGAAGATTTTGTTGAGCTGATGGGACCAAAGCTGCTAGCAGAAACTGCAGACATGATTGGTGTAAAAGAGCTCCGTGATGCCTTCAGAGAGGTGAGTGCTCCCACCGCGTGGCCCCCAGAGAGGTGACAGGAAAGAGAGACCCCCCACTGGGGAAGAGAAGAGGAGGAGGAAAGAGCAGTACAGTGGAGGACAGAGAAAGAGCCAAGCCAGGCATGAAACAAGGGAGGAGCAGAGAAAGTCACTGAGATAAGGAAACCCTTGAGGCAACGAAGAGGAAAACTGGTGCAGGCACAGCAGCTACGAGGGGTTTCTGATGAGAAAAGACAGACTGGATCCAAAAGGCACCCAAGGAAGGAAAAGGTGTGACACAAAAGGAAGGCAGGAAAAGTAGGGCACTCAGAAATAGGACAATACAAAATCCAGCCTAGAGCAAGATCCATTTCCGTTAACTGTATTTGCCCTGCTGGTATTTTTCATGCACTTGCAGTTTGACACCAATGGTGATGGGGAGATCAGCACCAGTGAGCTCCGAGAAGCCATGAAGAAGCTTCTAGGGCAGCAAGTGGGCCATCGGGATATTGAAGAGATCATCCGGGATGTGGATCTGAATGGAGATGGGCGTGTTGATTTTGAAGGTGAGAAGGGATAACACTCCCTGTCCATCTGCTCTGGTGTGAGTCAGAGTTTCAGCTCAGAGGCAAAATTGGAAGGGAAGATTTGCATGCTCAGGGCCCAGGTATCTGAAGTTTGGAGAAAAAAATAAAACAAGCGTTTTTTTTTTTAATACTTAGCTGAGAAAAATAGCGAACATTGGCCTACACAGAAAATTCCTCAGGTGAAGTGTCTGCCTATCATCTCTTCTTGCATCTCAGTTTCGATTGGGTCTCCGTAATTCTAGCATGGTAGGAGATATGCCCTCTCACAGAGAAGCGGGTTCTGGTGCACACATGCTGTGCCAGCCTTATTTTATGGGGCATTTTCAATTCTGTTAAATTTCTTGCAAGAGTGGTGAGGAGGCTGCACTGGTTTGGAGAATGCCTTGCACTTTCCTCTGGCTCACCTTGTTATCTGGGTTTACAGAGAATTTGTTTCTGTGCCTTTGTGCCAGAAGACAGTCACATGCCAGATGTGTTCACTAGGACTGCAGATATCTGTTCTAGAGGTGTCATGTTAAATCCTGGAGGTAACTGATTTCTTCTTCCACTTTTCATGCCAGGACTTGAAAAAACAAGAGTGGTTAGGCTACTGACCATTAGCCATGGCAGAAGTAATATTAATAGAGCGCAGGGTTTCTGGCAAGCGAAGCAATTGATATCAGAGAGCTGAGCGGATGTAAGAGCTGGAAGATGTGAGAGCATGGCAGGCTGCTTGTTCTCCTTGTGCAAATACAGACATCCCTTTGCAGTAAGGGTGAAGTATGGAAACTGCAGAATTAAAATAAAATTGATGTTTTGGGTTTTTTTGGCTCAGAGACATTCTTGGGTCTTTTACATGACACGAAATCTCAGTCCTCAAGATCCCCATTCGGTCCCCATGTGTTGCCTGATCTAGTTGAGAGGCGTCCCTGCCCATGACAGGGAGGTTGGATTAAATGATCTCTAAGGTCCCTTCCAGCCTAGGCCATTCTATGATTCTATGATTACTGAGGCTTCTGAGAACTTTGAACATGCTAAAAAAACTACAAGCATCTCCCTAGAAAGTATCTGTTAGCTGCAGTTGCTCTAATGCACTGGCTGATTACTTGGCAGTAGCTCTCTGTGTTTCTCACAGCTAAATTATGTTAGACAGCTAAAATACATGAAATGCTATCCCAGTATCATTTTCTCTGCGAGTTACTGCTTTAGCTGTCAAAGGACAGCTCCATCAATGGAAGAGGAGAAGTCAAGGGGGTAATTTCCACTGCCCTCCTCTTTGCAGAGTTATTAGTTCCTCGGCAATTCAAGCGCAGAATGAAAACACATTTATATTTGATGGCGTTTACACTCAATTTGAACAATTGTAATTGACTTCACAAGCTGCAGGGTGGTGAAGAAATAGATCCAGGATATCCTTACAGTTAACCTGTAGCTCGAAAAACAAGAAGTCCATCAGAGTAAACACATGTGCTTTCCCACACTGGTGTCCCTGTGAAGTGGCAAGCTTACCAAGAAATCTTACTGTGTTCCCAAGACCATAAATCAAAGTTCTCTGAAGTTACAGTGAAGGGAGACGATGCTTGCTGTAGTGTCTCACAGGGAGCTGCTTGTGCCAGCAAGATTGGGCACTGGCTGGGAAAGAGTTCAAGGCAATGGACCAACCTGCTAATGGGATCACGTCACCATATCTGACACAAGGATTAAAGCCCATTTTGTGTGAGCTCTCCAGGGCTGCTCATGGTGCGGCCCAGACCAGCCGGCAGTGCGTGGACTCTCTGTTTCACCTTGGCTGCGTGCTGCCTCCGGGGAGTGAGAGCTGGGTTGGGAACCGTAGACGCGTTCTGCTTCAGGGATCTTTTCTTGTCGGTTGCAGAGTTTGTTCGCATGATGTCTCGTTGAAGATTATTCTCAGCTAAAGAAGAATCAGCACCTTAGAGAGGGCAGAAGAGGACCTAGATGGAGCATCTAGCCCCGATGTTCCCACATGAAGGTTTATCGGCTGGCTGCAAATGGGACATTGCAAGATGACCTGCTGCTCCTCCCTCACGGTGGTCCCCATGCCCCTCCACCCTTTCACACTGTGAAAGACTTGCAACTTCCTACGACTGGAATCGTTCCTTGGAGATGATTGCAGGAAACTGCAGAGCCAGGACTAGCCATGATGCTTTCATGGGATATTTGCAACTTTAGACTCCTCCTCCCCAGCTTTATTCTCCCACCAGCTGCTGCAAAACAAAAGCAGGAGAAATCCTCTTGGCTTGGTGGATGAGAGCAAAGCCATTGGGACTGGTGGCAGCCTCAGGGCGTGCTCTGCACTTCTTGGTTTCCCTTGGTGAACCGTGTCTGTGTTTGCTGTCTCTGTGTGTGTGTCTATCTATGTGGAGTTATTTATGCTTCCCCAGCACATATTTGCATCTCCTGTGGTTATGTTTACCAAGAGTAAATTCAAATACATGTCTTGTGGGGGGAAAGCGATAAATATGCACGTTGAAATGATGTGGAGCCTGGATGTCCCTGTGAGAGGTGGTGGCTGGGCTGGGGGAGAAGGGCTTCAGCAAATGCACACCCTGGTGTCTGCACTGGTGTCCAGAGGTGAATCCTTGCCCCAGGAAGGGGGGTCACTGCGGTCCACAAAGCCTGCGCCAGGGCTCTGCCCTCCCTCCTGCTGTCCCCGTGGCCAAGGGGCCTGGAGGTGCCTTGCGGTGGGGGCAGTGTGGAGGGTCCCCACTCCTGCACCCACGTTTGCATGGGGGCAGGTGAGAGCCTCTGCAGCATCGTGGCAAGGAGCAATGGGAGGAAGGGCACAGAGGCGAGCTGGGTGGGAGGGAGGTAGGCCGCAATAGCCAACTCTCGGCTTTTCAGACCATTTTCAAACACAACTGTGGGCGTATGCACAGTGGGGGCCGTGCTGCGAAAGCTGAGCTGTAACACCTGAGCTATAACACCGTTGGTGCCGGGGTTTGGCAGGGAGTGTCCTTGTGTAGCAGTGCCCTGCTCCCCAGCTTGTTCACACTCAGAAATGCTGCACCTATCTGCAGCAGTGACCACAACAGCAGCCCCCAGGCCCTGCCAGCTGCTTCCGGACACATCAGATACTCCTCTCTTTCCCCTTTCCCGAAGATGTTCCCAACCTCCCGCTCCTTTTCCCCTGCCTTGCCAGACCTTTCTCTGTGTGGAGGCTCAGTCACAATTCACCAGGACTAATTTCTGCTCGGCTTCAAAGGGCATTGTCATTGCTGTGTGTTTATCAGTGGGACTGGGAACTGTTTCCCTATCGATTGCCCCTGTACTCCAACTGGGGGGTTAAGGACAAATATCCTGCCACTTCTTCCGTCTCAGATCTTTCACTTTCCGAGTTGCTTTTCAAATTCTTGAGGTTCACAAACGTGGGTCCCGAAGGAGGATTTTCTCTTCTGCTTTCCTGTTGCTGTGCCAACCAGCATAGCTGCAGCCACAGCAATGGAAAACCTATGTTTCTCCTTATATTTGTGTGTGTACTTGTGTTTGCACAGCCATGTGCGCTGGGAGACTTGTGTGTACGTGCATAAAAGCAGTGAGTACAGATAGGTACCTGGGAGTGCAGCAGTGGAAGAGTTTTGTTTGCAAGTGGGTGTCTGCAAATTATTTGCGTGTATCTGTGGAGCTGGTCTAGTCTTAGAATTGCGAGTATGAGATAAGAAATTGGAAAATGGATATTTACAAATCCCTACATTTATTGGTACGGCAGCAGTATTGTACTTGGGAGATGAGGGTGATAAACTGAACAAAGTCCAGAGTCCCTGTAAGTTTATGTAGGTACTCAGGATAATGCTGCGGAGGGAGAGACCTGTGCAGGCTCGCGTCTGCCATAGGGAGCGTTGATACATGAATGTGCTTTGCTTACTTAAGAGTAGAACCCGTTGAGGAAGAAGCGTGCATGTGTGTGCAGAGCCAGAGGGCGGCTGCGCTGGTGGCCTGTGTGCAGCAGTGACTGTCCTTGCCTGTGGGGACCGGTGACGACTCGGGGCACACACCCTGTGCCATAGCCCAGTGGACAGTCAGTGGCAACAAGCGTGGTGGCTGCCTCTGCCTCCTCCTTCCTGGGTCCTGCACCAAGCAGACGCGTCTTTTGCTCACAGCAGCAGATGGCAGGACGCGGTCTTAATTTATTTAAAATTGTAAACCCATTTCTAGAGGCTGCACTGATCCACAGCGCAGCGTCACAGCGGCTGGGGATATTCTCTGCGAATTACTGCCATTTTCACTTAGGCAGGTCCCTGTGTTTGTACCGTGGCAGAGCTGTGTTTGTCTTCCCAAGAAGCTCAGGGACACTGGAGCTAGGGCAAGGGTGGCTGCAGGACACCTTTGTGCCATTGCATAGGCAGTCCTGGAGTCACAGCTATTGCTGAGGATAGCTGGGTCTCCGCCAAATCGTCTGTAGCTCTTTTCTGCTGGGTCTCACCACGATACAATGAAAAGGTCAGACAGGGCAGGTCTCCAAAGCATTTTTTTTTATCTTCCAGCAGAAGCCTTTGCTACAAGCCTGGTTTTACTTGCACAACAAACCCAAAATAATCCCAGGGAGTTTTACTATTTTCTTCTGCAAACAGGGTCAGAGATTAAAGCTCCAATCTAAATAATCTAATTCCAGAGATAATCCTTTTGCTCTCATCTTCAATTTGATACCAAGGAGGCTTCCAAAATGCTCCACACAGTAGGGCAGAGCCAGTCACCTCTGGGCACCTGCACCCCATAGCCCCGTGTGGTTTGGGAGCTGGCCCAGGCAGGGAAGCTGGCTCATGTCACGCCTTAGACGTCTTGTTAGCCACGAGGTCTGCTACTGAGCCACACGTTGCTCTTCTTCTTCTTGGACATCCCAAATCCCAATCCCTCTTTCTTGCAGAAAATGGCTAATACCCAAAACACGTGTCCCACACCCCTCGTGAAAGATCAGGGCTGTAGGTAGACCAGGCAGGACTGATTCAAGACTGAGAGTCATCTTGGCACAGCTGCCATGGGACAGGGAGAGATCAAGGGATTGAGAAGACAACACTGAGCCTTTCACTTGTAGGTTACTGGTGTAAATCCAGCCTGCATCGAGGGACTGAAGGCTCAGTGGATTAGTAACAGGATACAGAGCTGTTGACATCTGGGGCAGAAGCTGGCATCAAGTTGCTGGTGAGCGCAAGTAGCGATTTAGGGGCGGCAGTGTAGGACACGGGCCATTGCATCATGTCTGCCACCCTCTGCCAGCGGCGACAGCCAGACCATGCACCTGGGCGAGTTCTCCTCCTGCACCCAGGTGAGCTCAACCACCATTCCTCCTCACTCGCTGCTGCTCAGTTAATCCCTCTTGCTTCATGATGGGCTGCTGGTTCTTGGGGAATAATCATCCAGGCTGGTTTTCAGAAGATGCTCTGACTGAGGAGGCAGAGGAGGTATTGCAGTGCTCAGGTCCTTGCCCTCTAAAAAGGCTTAGTCCTCAAATGGAGAGGAAAGAGAGGGGTTTTCCCTCCTGTTCAAGGAGCGGAACTCTTCAGTTTCAAGGAAACTCTTTAGGGAGGAGTTGCTGATTATGTCGCTGTGAGATGTGCAGGAGACCTGGGAGCTATCGACAGGGACCCCAGGCTTGGCACAGCCACAAAAGCCCCGATGACACTCCCAGTGGGAGGAATGAGCTGGGTTAGCTCCCAGCTGCCCTTGGTCATGTCTGAGGCCAAAGAGGCCTCTTCAGCTGAGGAACCCGTCTTGGTCATACCTAAATGTTACCTTTGTTGTCTGAATTTCTGCTCATGGACACAAGTGGCCTGGGCTGAGCAGTTTGGTACTGGGTTTGTAAGGAAGCCCCAGTCATTGGCTGCACACACGAGGGGCTGTGTATGGCTCTCTGGTGGGAGCTTCGCTGCCCTGGTGGATCTCAGGACTGGAAATAGGAGGATTTGCACCCATGGGCATTGCTGTTTGTAACCTCAGCCCTGGCCATCTCCTCAGCCTGGTCATGGTTCACACTGTCCCTCTTCCTACTTTTGAAGCTCATGGCAGTAACCTGATGACACACAAAGCATTTACGAGCTTTGAAGTTGTGCTACTGACCCAAGTGCATCGCAGTTTAGACTGAGAAATCTTGCGTGATTAGGGAGGATTGTCTGTAATCAGTACAAATAAGCTCTAACGTGGCCTCCCTCAGCCTCACCAACTGGACAGCCTTGTTCTGGCCACGGCTGCTCGCACTCCTTTGCTAACTGAACTTGGGGGACACCCAACAGGTCGCAAGCACAGCAGGGATACGGGAGATTAGTCTGGATTTGATCAGATGCTGCCAGGGCTGGGGTCTGTAATTCTGAGATGATTTGCCAGGAACCAGCAGGAGGTGGCTTAATCTGGAGGCGTGCTAAGCGTGTGTTTTACACCACTTTTTTGGATGCGGCTTCCTAAGCCGCCTTGCAGTTCCAGGAATTCCTTCCTGGCAGCAGTGCCAGTGCAGGAGCACAGCAGTGCCAAGTCTGCCTGGCCCAGTCACAGGGGGAGCCGATGTGGCAGCAGCAGGAACCTGCTCTGGGCCAGCTCTGACCTGGGCGGAGCAGGTTAGGGAGCAGGGGCTGGGGGGTTACTCCCCCCTCACCAAGCCGACTTCACTTCTCCAAGGCTCTGTCCTGTTAAGAGGCCTCCGAGGTATATTACAAAAGCAACAAGCCCACATTCACTGGCATGGACTGCCTAGGGAGGTGGTTGAGTCGCCATCCCTGGATGTGTTCAAGTGTCGCTTAGATGTGGTGTTGGGTGCTATGGTTTAGGGGTGAACTTGTAGTGTAGGGTCAATGGTTGGACTCGATGATCCCAAGGGTCTTTTCCAACCTGAATTGTTCTATGGTTCTATGATTTAACTCACCATTTGCAGCTCTTAAGT
>NW_009723868.1:0-4463 GCF_000703405.1 Apaloderma vittatum | reverse complement strand
TCACGGTCGCCTTTTCCCCCCCCGCTGCTGCCTTTCAGCCCCAGAAGACGCCGTCGCAGCCGCTCTCGAAGCAGGAGCCGCTCTCGATCCCGCAGCCGGTCCCGCTACAGTCGATCCAAATCCCGGTCGCGCACACGCTCTCGGTCTCGCTCCACCTCGAAATCCAGGTCTGCCAGGAGATCCAAGTCCAAGTCCTCGTCCGTGTCCAGATCCCGGTCCAGGTCCAGATCCCGGTCCAGATCGAGGAGCCCTCCCCCTGCCTCAAAGAGGGAATCCAACTCTAGATCAAGGTCTAAGAGCCCTCCCAAGTCTCCGGAAGAAGAAGGAGCTGTATCTTCTTAGGAACATGGTAACGTACCTGGGGAGCAGCACCTGTTGCATGTTACCTGATTGTAGCGCTTAGCGGGGTGTTGGGTAGTTCTTAGCTCATTAATAGCCTGAACCAAGGGAATCCTAACGGGGCACGTGATTAGGGTTTTTTTTGTTTCGTTTCTTTCTTTCTTTCCTTTTTTTAAAAATTTTTTTTCTTTCTTTGAGCAGTACTTTTTAGTTATTGGTTTAGGGTAATACCAAAGGGCTTTCTACGGAAAATTTTTAGTTTTGTTTTGTTTTTACAGAGAAAATGTTTTATTGAGAGATTAATGGCTTGGTTTTAATAAAATATTGTATGAGACGCAACCTATGATGCAAATGACTATTTCTTACTGTATTTATCCAACATCTGCATTTTCCCCTTTAAAGCTGCGGTCTCCTGTTTGCTAAAAGAATATTGGCCAGTATTGCAGATTTTAACTGATTTGGCTGATCCTCCAGGGACCAGTTTCTGTGGGCGTGTATTGGAGCAGGTTTGTCTTTAAATGTTAAAGATACACTATCCTTTTATAACGGAAGATCGATTCGGTGGCCGTTACACTGACTGGAGGTAATAACTGTTCTAGAAAAGTGGCAAATTCCTTGCAACGAGAAAAACCACGGAAACGAGTTTTTCCTCAGGTTGACATCTTGAAGAGGCATCTCAGGATACACCGGGTGGGGAAAGGATAGTGTGTCTTTAACCCTTCAAACTGTTTGGTCCTGTTTGGAAAAGGCAAGGGCCTGAGCTAGCGCTGAGGTAGAGAATGGTAGTGAAATTAGCCACACTCGCTGTTCTGAACGCTCGTTAAGGGTTTAGTTAAGTACCTAGGGAGCAGCGCTAGTTTGATAACTTTTATATAACTTAATAAACTACTGCTGAGCAGGCTGAACTGAAGTTAGTGGTGGCTTGACCCACAGCCTGATGCTTTACTCCTCTTTGTAACTAAATACTCGGACAGGAGCTGGCTTACCTGTGGCCTCTGAAGTAAAGCAGCACCTGGGGGGAGGTGGAACACTGGTGGCAATTCCTACAGCTTAATTAAATGAGGCAAAGGCAGGTGAAACACAACTAGGAGTTATACCTGAAGTCATCCCCACGGCCCAAAGGGAGGAGGTGGGAACCTGGCTGAACTTTTCTCTCTTCACACCTAGATGCTTCAGATAAGTGAGAACCTGCATAAAGGACGCCTCTGGGGGAAAAAGATCGCTTGAGTCGTCAATCCCTTGGAGAGACCCCTGGCACGAGCAACCAGCTGTCGAAAAGGTTATTTTGTAACATTTTGTCTAACTTTTTACTTTAAGTTGCGCCTCGAGTGGCAGATTTTACATTTTATGTGCCATTTTGTTGCTGTTATTAAATTTCTTGTAATTTAGTGAAGTGAACGACTACCGATTTCATTATTGGCTTCGATATTTGAGGTAAAACTTCATTTTGTTTATAATAGCGCTGACTTCTATTTGAAATTAAAACCAACTTGCTGCCTCCAGTTTCATACTGAAGAAATGTGCAGCCATTATATGCTAATTCTGTCCAAAAGTATTCTCAATTTTGTCTTCGTTCCTGAAATAAAATTTTGCAAAAAAAACCCTTCAATTTGAAACTTACTGTAAATGCTTTTTTTTTTTTTTTTTAAAAAACTTTGAATTGAAATAGTATCTTCAAATTCAAATGGGTAGAAATCTTTTCAGGTGACAGTTGATGTTTGAAAGGATTGCTTTCTCAGCCTCCATTCTAATCTCTTCTCTTATGTATTTTTGTGCACTAGGCGCAGTTGTGTAGCAGTTGAGTAATGCTGGTTAGCTGTTAAGGTGGCGTGGTGCAGTGCAGAGTGCTTGGCTGTTTCCTGTGTTCTCCTGAGTGCTCCTGTGTAACGATGCCTTGTCGTGCAGAAACAAATGGCTGCCCAGTTAAATAAAATGCCTGACAGCTGCACTTCCAGTCACCCGGGCCTCGCGTAAAAATAACGGAGCATACAGTGAGCACATCTAGCTGCTGGTATACACACCTTGTTTTTTCCACTTACCGACCTGCATATACGAACTTACAGATGGGAAATGTAATGTTAAGAAAAAGAAATGGTTCATTCCTTTGTAAGTACTCATTGGTGTATCTTTTGCTTAAGACATTCTGTACTATACCCACTGTCTGTAGTTAATATTAAACATTTTTCTGTGTTAACTTTTCTCAACTTAATGTCCGAGTCAGCTTATTTTTAGCTTGAAAAGATTTCTGCGATTATACTGTCAATGTTTAACTTCTCTATAGTAACTGAATACATTCTACTGCTTCAAAGTTTTATCCCTTGGGGTGGTTTTAAATTAGTGGGCAAACTCCAGTGGTGTTGTGACTGACCCAGGTGTTGTACGGCACGTGTGGCACAGCAGCCTGTCACCGCGGGCTCACGCGGGTCTGTTGGCTGTTGCTACAGAGGATACACACCGAGCAGTACTGATTGCGTTTGCCGTGTGCTTGCCGTGACTCGACAGCTGCTGCTCCAGGGGAGCCCGTCTTACAGCTGATGATTTGTTGGGGTGTTGTGGGTTTTCTTTTCTTGATTCGAGTACCAACTGAATTGTAATGTCAACCATCCTGTGTCAAGGGTTACTGTAATGCCTTGTTACCTTCCTGCATGTATGTTAAACGGGAATGGAAACTCTGAATACTCGCAGTCTGGCTTGATTGAGGATTAAAAGAACTTTTCTACAACCTGAGGAGTTAGTGTGTTTGAGGACTGTGTGGCCAGTGGCGCTCTGCTCTGAATCATGTAACACAAGGGCTGGCTTTTGCGTGTGAATCTCTGGGAGGGTGCTTCAGCCCTGGGAAACAGACCTTGCAGGGATGGTTTTTTATCTCAAGAGAGCGCAGTTAACTTTTCTTCACAGCCCGAGTGGTGAATTTCAGTTGGATCTCCCATTGTCAGGTGTTAAGCTCTTGTGTGGTTGCTTCCGTAAAGGAATGGAGCCTTTGAACTATTACACAGCCTTGGGGAGGAGCACAAATTTCTCAAAAAGCCACAGCTGAACAATCAAACAGCTTTATTTTTACAGTGCATGTTTCTAAAAAGAATTTCTGCTGAGGAAATAAACTTAAGTGGAATAAACTTAAGTACTCCCTGACTGTGCTGGCGAGATGATCATCATTTCGATCATGTGTCTTCCTGGTAGAGAGGAGCCAGCCAAGTGCTCTTGGTCTGCACCAAACGAGTGTAGGGGAACGTGGGTGCTCTTCAGTTTCCACTTGCAGAGCAGAGCTGCTACAGACCAGTCAGCACTGAGGGGAGGAAGCACCAGAAAAATTAAAGTTTACAACTTCTGCAGCAATGACAGGAGGCTGCTGCCAAACAAATACTGTGTTTCACAAAACTGAGTTTCTAGCGGTTTTCTAGTCGGCAGTAAATTGGTGGTTCTTAAATTATTTTCTGGTTTGGCTGCTTTTGGCTGTTTGCTGTAGGGTTCACTTGGCCAACACCAGCCTGACTTGTAATCTGTGAGGAACCTCTCTGGAGAGAAATTAACGCTCTTCAAGAGCTACGACAGGAATTAAAGTTTGAGTCTTAAATACGTAAAAGAATTTACCTTCGGACTTGATAGGTAGTCCAGAATTGAGCATGTGGGTTCTTTTCCAGCAAGAAGTAAATCGTAGTTAAAATATCTTCAAAGTCTGTGGGGTTTGGGGACATGAAGCAAGCCTGGTTAGTCTCTGGATTCGAGATCCCGTTCTATGTGCCTGGTTATGAGAAACGGTAATTAAAAAAGTACAAGACTAACTGCAGCAGTGTGTCACCTGAGAATAATGGCCTTAAGCAGGTAATTACTCCATTTTTGTCACTCCCCCTCCGGTGGCGTTCACACGGGAGCGTTACCCCGGGAATAACCAGTCCGGTGGCCCGGTACCACCGTGACGGCCGTGACCTGATCTCTGGACCCCGGTACCCTTGGACACAAAGTCCTGGCTCCTTGTCACAGATCAGAGATACCTGGGGAGTGTCGACGTACCTTTCGGGTCAAAAAAGACATCCGATCCCAAAATGATGTCTATGGGGGCCAGAGAGAGCAGTTCCGGCGACACCCGGCCCCAGGTGAGCCCCAGCACCGGGACGTGGGACAGG
>NW_009723867.1:0-806 GCF_000703405.1 Apaloderma vittatum | reverse complement strand
CTGGCCAAGGACCAGAACAAGAAGCTGGAGCTGAAGGAGAACCCCGAGACGGGGGTCTACATCAAGGACCTCTCCTCCTTCGTGACCAAGAACGTCAAGGAGATCGAGCACGTGATGAACCTGGGGAGCCAGACGCGCTCCGTGGGCAGCACCAACATGAACGAGCACAGCTCCCGCTCCCACGCCATCTTCCTCATCACCATTGAGTGCAGCGAGACTGGGCCCGACGGCGAGCGGCAAGCTCAACCTGGTGGACCTGGCCGGCAGCGAGCGCCAGAGCAAAATGGGGGCCCACGGGGAGCGCCCCAAGGAAGCCTCCAAGATCAACCTCTCCCTCTCCGCCCTGGGCAACGTCATCTCCGCTCTCGTGGACGGCAAGAGCACGCACATCCCCTGCCGGGACTCCAAGCTGACCCGCCTGCTGCAGGACTCCCTCGGGGGCAACGCCAAGACCATCATGGTGGCCACCTTGGGCCCGGCCTCGCACAGCTACGACGAGAGCCTCTCCACCCTCCGGTTCGCCAACAGGGCCAAGAACATCAAGAACAAGCCCCGGGTGAACGAGGACCCCAAGGACACCTTGCTGCGTTGCTGCGGGAGTTGCAGGAGGAGATCGTGCGGCTGAAGGCGCAGCTGGAGAGGCGCGGCATGCTGGGCAAGAAGAGGAGAAGGAGCAGCCGGAGGAAGAAAGCGGTGGACGGAGAAAGCGCCACGGAGAACGAAGGGGAGGATGACAACGAGGACGGCCTGGACAAGAACATGGAGAATTACTTGAAGGAGCAGAAGGAGAGGCTGGAAGAGGAGAA
>NW_009723866.1:4847-5180 GCF_000703405.1 Apaloderma vittatum | reverse complement strand
CCTGCCGTATATTAAACTCTCCAGCGAACGGACGGGGGCTTTACTGCAAACGATAACTTTAACCGACCCCCTCGGTTGGTTTGGGAGGATTATTAATAACCGAGGGGGTGCTCCACCAGTGCACGCCGGTGTTTCGGGGGGATGATGGTGGCTCTTGGGGTGGAGGGGGAGCCCAGCCTGGCTGGGAGATGCCTAGAGGGATTAAAAAAAATAAAATAATAAGGTCAGGATGTGCCCCAGGGAGTTTAGGAGAGACCTAAGACACGCTGGAGCATCCACAGGCGGCTGAGCTGCTGGGCTCTGCTCACCACAATTCTTGCCCTTGCACGCCAC
>NW_009723866.1:2958-4793 GCF_000703405.1 Apaloderma vittatum | reverse complement strand
TGGGGGGAGAAAGATGGGCAGCAGCTGGAGAAGGAAAAAGCGAGGATGCGGGAGGAGAGGTGAGCAAGCCCGCCGGGTTCACGTGCGTTTGGTTTCTCTCAGGCAGAGGCTGCTGTGCCCACTGCGCCTCCAACATCTGCCCCGGAGGCTGCAAATGCCCTTTTCTCACCTTAAAACCCATCTTTTCTTCTGGCAAGTGGAGGAGACTTGAGCTTGGAGAGGCGTGACATGCTCAAACACACCCAAAGGACCCCCAAACCCCTCCCTCCCAGCATCACCTCCTGCTGCCGCCTTTTTGGGGAGGTTTTTCTCACTGGGGCCCAGTGAGACTTAGCATTTCTCTGTTTGGAGTCGGGATGAGCATTTATTAGAATGAAACAGCTGGGAGCAAGATGATATTTAAACTGGTATTAGGAGAGCACCGTCGGAGGGAGATAATTCCCGGGGCGGTCTGGCAGCGCGGCGGCCGGGGGGCTCCTCCGGTCTCCTGCCGGAGAGCGATACAGTTAATTTGCAGCCGGAGCTGGAGGCTGGCCCACGCTGATATTGCCATGTTATTTAGAAGAAAAAGGTCAGGCTGGAGATTGAATAATCATTGACAAGAAATCCATGGGGGAGCGACAGCTCCAGCAGCCCTGCGCTGCCTCCCCGGGGGTTCCTCTCCCTCCGTTTCGGTCCCCGCGAGGTGCTGGAAGGGTTCGGGGCAGGGATCCTGCTCGGGAATCACAGCCACCCCCTTTTTCACCTAATACCACCTTCTCCAGGGACACAGAAGAGCTGTCCTGGTTTTCATCCTATGCATAGACATTTTTAAAAATTGTGCATTATTTTTTAATACAAAAATCTTTTTTTTTTCTTCTCAGGAATGTGTTCGGAATTTTTCTTTTGTTAAAACAAAGAACACCCAGGAAATCAAACGAAACCATCCCAACTGCCCCATCCCTGGGTGTGATTAAAAAACCCTCCCGTTCTAGTTTCTCTTTTTTTTGGAAAGAAGCTCACTAGCAAGTCCAAAAAGGCAGTAAATGAGCAATAAAAATGAAAGGCTGAAAATGGTTTCTTTTGCATGGAGGAATCTGTGTGTGCAGGAGCAGGACCCAGCTCACCCCCTCGCTGCACCCGGAACCCTTCCTGCCCACTGCAGACCCAGGGCATCTTGTTTTCCTCTTTTTCCTCCCCAAAAAATACGCCAGGTTTGGTTTCAGGTTTTTTTTTTTTGTTTTTTTTTTGCAACAAAAGAAACTATTTATTTGGAATATGCATTACCAGTACAAATCAGGAAACTGTAAAACCTACACCTTGTTAGTATCGTCATAGAACATAAAAGTCTCAATTGGGATCAGAAAGACAGAGGCCTTTTTTTTTTTTTCTTTACAGAAGCAGAAAAGCTTAAAGTTTCAAAACCAGGTCGGAACAGAGAGTCCTTTTTTTTTACGGTTTTTCTTTCTTTTTTTTTTTTTTCCTTTTACTATTTGGAATCCATAAGGAAGAGAGAAAAAAAACGGGGGGAAAAAAAAGAGAGAAGAAAAAGCAACTCAGAGCAACAGGATCATCTTTACAAGGGATAGAAAAGGGCTTTGCAAGAACAAAAAAGCAAACCGACAAAACCAACCCCCCAGGCAACGTCTGATTTACATCGTCTTAATAATAATAATTATAATAATAATAATAAAGGTGTACAAAACCAAAAGGACTCCAGGAAACCTTGGGATTAAAAGTTAACACCCCAACCCTCAATCATTCAGTGATGTGAAAAGCTGAGATTTTTTTTTTTGGGGGGGGGGCGTGTGGAAGAGGGAAACTCTTCGAAGAAGAACCTAAATCGAGGCCAACGG
>NW_009723866.1:0-2879 GCF_000703405.1 Apaloderma vittatum | reverse complement strand
ATGGCTGAGGGGCTGCCGTGTCCTGCCCACCCTCCGCAAGGTCCGCGGTGGAAATGAGGTTGGCACCTCCTTCGCTCCAAACCCCTCATTTTGGGGCCAAAAAGCTGCAGGAGGGCTGATGGGTGCCTCTGGGACAAGGGTGCTGCCAGGATGCAGGGAACAGCATGAGGGAATCTACACATTTTGGGGAGGATTCACGTCTTTTCCTCACTTCTGGGCAGCTCAGCATCACCCCTGAGCAGGGAGACCCAGCATCACCTCATCCCCAAACCCCCTTGGGGTTAGATCCCTCTTTGGAGCCGTAATCCTGCCCTGCTCAGCCCCAGAGCAAGATCTTCTGGGTGTCAAAAGGCGTGGGGACCCCCCCCAAAAAAATCCCACCACCATCACTTTTCACATCACTCAAAAGCGCAGGGGAAGTGGCAAGGCCGTCGTCTTGAACAGGTCCAAACAAAATCATCATCATCATCATCATTATCATCATCATCAAAGCCCTCCCCTCCCAAATAATGCCAAAAAAATTAAAATAAAAGGTAATTTCTGGGTCTCAACGTTAAGAAACATAAAGTGTTAGACTGTACCTATTAATGCTCACTATTCCAACCATTTTTTTTTCTTTTTTAAAGTTTTACAAAATGAATTACCGTCACTTTTTTAAACATTGTGTAAGAAGAAATGAGTGTGCACAACTCTACACTTTTCTAGCATTCTTGAACTAATTCACAAATGCGAGAAAATGGAAAAGAAAAAAAAAACCAAACGAACCGTGGGAAGAACAAAGAAACAACAAAAAAAAAAGATGAATGTAGGTAGTTTGATGTTATAAACTATACAGGAATGAAGCGCTTGTTGCCACAGAAAGAACAGGGACGGGACCTTCCCCCTGTTCCATTTTGCGTGCTAAGAGGGTAATTTTAAATTTTTTTATTATAAACACTATTAAATTCCGACTGCGTTTTTGGTTTGTTTTTTTTTCTCCTTTATCTGAATATACAAGAACATTCATTATCAAATGTTCGTTATCATCAATACTACAAAGAACGAGACACAAATCGCAAGAAACAATGGAAAATGTTAATAAAGCTGAAAGAATCGTCGAGTTTTTTTTGTGTTTTTTTTTGTTTTTATTTTTTTTGAGTTTCTGCAGGTTTTTTTGTTTGTTTTTTGATTTTTTGTTTTGTTTTTTTTGGTATCGAAGTCAGGTTTTTCTGGGCAGAAAACAAAAAAAAAAAAGAAGAAGAAACAAACCCACAACACTCGGGGTTGGTGCAGGGGAGAGACTGGGGAGCGGGGAGTGGAAAGGGGAGGAGAAACAAAACCCAAAGAATATAAAAAGCAAATTAAAAACCAGGCAAGCGAGCAGCTACGCCGACACGAACTGGAGGGACCAAATTTGCAAAGTACCGTGGAGGAGCGGGTGCCCTGCCCGGGCAGGGGGTGCAGGCAGGAGGGGTGGCGGTGGCACGGCGGGGGTCAGCGGTGGGTTTCGGCTCATCCCCAGTTGGTTTCCAAGAGGTACCGAGGCATTCCCGCCGCTACGGCTCCAGAGAAAAGACCCGACCAGGTCCCACGTCCCTGAAACGCTTCGCTGGATCGGTTTCATGTAAAATCAGCTGGAAATGGTGAAGAGGCTGCACTGGGGGATGTTATGGAGAAGGAGGAGGAGGAGGAGAGCAGGAAGGTGCACAGCTGGGCAGCACCTCCGTTTCGTCCTTGAGGGGGAACAACCTTTTCCTTGTAGGGGAACAACCTTCTCCTTGTAGGGGAAACAACCTCATTGCTCTTAACATCTTTCCAGCCCTGGGAGGCAGCCCAAGGCCTCACAAGCCGCATCATGCTCTGCAGCAACACGGTCCCGGCCCCCATCCCCGGGCACGGATGCCAAAAGAGCAGAAAGCGTCTCACCACCGGAGACAAAAAAAATAAATACCCAAGCAAGGAGCAACTTGTGCTGTTTTGCATCCCCCTTTCACGTCCTGCTCTGGATCCCAGCAGCTCAGAAATAGAAAATCCACTGAACTGCGACTTTTCCTATTTGGGGGAAGGTCACACATTTCAAAGTGGATGTTTCAGAGCCTTCTGGGTTTGGTGGGAAAGGCAGGCTTCCCCTCCACGTCAGGCAGGTCGAGCTGCTGGCCCTGTGGCTGCAAGGTGACAGCGTGTCGGAGCCGTGGGCACACCACCGCCGTGGCCTGCAGGCCAACTGCCCTTATCTCTTCCAGCAGAAGGGTGGAAATTTTTCTGGCAGAACTTTTTAATTCGAAACGGTTCCTGCTTAACACCGCTTTGGGCTGGCAGTTCCCATCTCGAGATGGTTGGCACCGGCACGGGCAGGGTGGGCTTGGGCGTGCGAGAACGTGGGATGTGGCCAAGAGGTATTCGGATCCATCACGAGGTGTCGGACATGCTGCACCCACGTTGGTCCCCGTGTCACCCAGGGTCTTGCCACGGGCCGGGTCAGCCTCCTCGCGCCCGCTGGAAGAACTGGCAGCCAAAAGTGCGGCCCTAGCACAAAGCTCAGCCCGCTGCCTGGGGCAAAGTGGTGCCTCCTCAACCTGCTCAAGGGAAAACACATCCTCCTCCAAGTACTGGGTGCCTGACGGGGTGTTTCAGGTTGAGGTCTCGCTAACTGCCCATCACCAGCAGACCAGCAAAGTTGGGCAGAAAATCCCACGAGTTCTCCCATGGCTTGGGTTGCCACTGCCCAGAGTAACTCCCGGGATAAAACCTGCCCTCCGGTGGAAAGACATCCCAAAGCAGGCCACCCGCCCGGCTTACAGAGCTTCACCCTCAAGCAAACCTGTTGCATTAAGCACAAGCACCCCATGTGCTCACCCCAACACATCCAGCCTCCGGGATCCTGCTGCCCGTCCTGCCCG
>NW_009723865.1:5122-10018 GCF_000703405.1 Apaloderma vittatum | reverse complement strand
GCCTTATACCGGGGGCGGCACCGGCCCTCCGGGGCGGATCGCCCCGCCCGAGATAGTTGGGTGCGTTTGCATAAATTTGCGTGCATTGCGCCTATTTTAATACCTTTGTGTGAATGCGGCTGTGCTGCCCGGAGGCTTGCTGGGTGCATTGGGAAGGACCACCGGGGAGCAGCATCCCTTGGGGGTGCCCTCGAGGAGTTGGTCTGCTGGGCAGAGGGGATTCTGCTTAGAGGCAGAGATGGCACCTTCTTGCTGGATGTCCTCCTGGTGCGAGGCACTATCCAGGCATTAACTGGGACAGACGAGGAGCTGCAGAAGGAAAGTCATCAGAGAACCTGGCTCAGGTTTTCCCTCCTGCTGTGTGGAGGGGCTGATGTGATCCTCGAGGGCGCATGGAGGTCTGTCAGCTACCCAAGGTGCCTGAGAAGCACCCGGGAGGATTTCTGAAGAAAACATGGGCAGAAGAAATGCTTTAGAGAAAAGCACAAGCTTCCACAGTCTCTTTGGAGATCAATAAGGAAAAGCAGGAAAATTGTGTCCTGTCCTTTGCTACAAGCCCCTCAACGACAGTTGTTCCCCAGGGCCATGTCTAAAAGTCCTGCCTACCGATCGGCTCCTCCTTCTCCCACCTGGCTCTGCTTTACCTCTATGTTTTGATTTGATTTCACAAAGTCTTAAGAAATGGCCAGTGAGGGGATAGGGGGAGCTTGGAGTACCTCAAAGGGGGTCTCCTTGTGGTGACTTCATTGATGTTTGGCTTTGCTACGATGAATAACGTGTCCATTCTTTCCTTCCCCTTCCAGAATGATAGCAGCATCCATCACCATGCAGAACCAGCCCTGCCTCTGCCTGAGCTCTCCTACTTAATGAGTTTTTACTGAAAGGCACTGTCATTTCAGTGTGTTCCAAAAGCTGAAAGCTGAACCTAAATTTTCCACCCACAATGGCCTTTCTTTGTGCTTGAGTCACCTGGAAAGTGTCACCTTCACTGAGGAACACGTGTAAAGTGACTGAAAGCAGCAGTACTGCTGTGAAGCCTGTGCTGGTGTCTAAGCAACACATTTTTGAGACCTGCAGAAACATTTGAGATGAATTATAAGAGTGAGTTTAATCAAGCTGGTGGGAAAAGGATTTCCTCTACAGAGATGCACCAGATTGTGAGTGCTGCTGAACTTGGATGGGATGCTGTGGTGACTAGATAACTCTGGAAATGCCTAAACTCTTCCCTGTGGTATAAATGTCCTTTGAGTGACCTCAGAGATCACTGGATAACAGAGACCATGCTGATGCAAACAGTCCATGAGAGTGAGAGAGTAATTGGTAGCACTGAGGCATCAAAATCTGAGCTCCAGAAGTTAATTGGTGTGAAAAGGGGTGATGGGATCATCTTTCCCTGTGAAAATCTTTGCCAAGGTGCTCTCTGAAATGTATACTGGCTGCCAAGACATCACTTCTGACTGGGTGTCTCTCAGCACCATCCTTACTTCCATAGCGCCAGTTAATTCTGGGATGTTTATAGCACAAATGCTTTGCAGCAGTGGTTGGAAGCACAAGCGTTGGAGCCAGGCAGCGAGCAGCATTTCAGGCAGCCCTGCAAGGCTTGTGTGGTTCACCCAGCCTCAGAAGATTTGTATGACAATCTAGTGGCACCTCAGAGGGTAAAATTATGTAATACTTCTCCAAGAGATATCTGAATCTGTTTATATACCATTTTGGTAGAGAGCTGAGGGTGAAATGTACCTGATTCGTCACTGCTGCAAATGCATATTCACAGTGAAAATAACCACTTATTTGAATGGGCAGGGCAACAATGACTGACGTGAGAGCTGTGACTCATTCGGAGCTGTGCATCTCCACATATCTCTGATCTGAAAAGCCCCAACAGATGTCTAAGCTTTTCTGAAATGCTTAAGAACAGCTGGCTAAATCCAGGGAGCACCAATCAGCTGTGTCTTGTCAGAGCCTAACTGCTCAGCAGCCTGCCAGATGCTGGGAGCAGCAGCCTGCAAGCACATGGCAGAGGCTGAGCTCACCCTAGCTGGAAGAAGATTTGTCCCGAGGCGACCCTTCTCTCATGGAGATGTTGCCCACGTGTCTAAAAAAAGCCCCTGTAAATGTTTTCAGACCACTTCAGAAATCACAAGGCTACAGGAATCACAATTGCTCAGGAAACATTTTCATTCTCGCTCAGAACAAAGCTGGACCCTGCACCAGTATCCAGAGAGGTACAAAAAGCAAGCAAGGCAAATTTTAGCCTAGTGAGCTGGAATTCAACTGTCTCTTGGCAGAAGAATGGGAAAAGCAGCCTGAAGATAGCCCAAGGGAAGAGCTCTGCACACTGCAGGGAAACTACTTGGTGCTGCCCATGGGGCCCAGGAGATCAGCTCTCAGACAGGTACTACTGTCAGGAGAGCTTGCAGTTACCCAAACAAAGCCTCTCAGATAGTTGTCTTCCAGGAGTATATTAAAGTCTGCCACACTTAAAAGCACCTGCAGCTGAAGCTGGGGAGGAGATGACCCATTCAGGGTCCAGCCTCATACACTCCATCAATTCTTTACTGCAGAAAGCCTGAACTATTGTTGTCACTTTGCACCCAGGGTGTTCTCAGCAGAGCAAACAGTATCACAGGGCAATTTAGGGGCACAGCTCCCTTGGAAAGATAGAAGAGACTACACCTGTGCTGTGGGGTTGGGGAGAAAGCCCAGTGCCTTCCATTTCAAGTCTATCTTGGAGGGGGTGGGGCACAAGGCAGGCACCAGATGATGTGGGATACCTCAGGAACAGGGCTCCTGTCTGCGTCTTACCAGTCAGGACTTGGGCAGCAAACCCAGCTGCTGGGCTGATATAACCCAGAGATCCAGTTCTGCTCTGCTGCAGGGTTAGTTGTGGTGACAACCTTCTCAAAACAGAAAGGCAGCCCTGTGTTAACGCAGGGCAGGCTACATTGACTGGTGAAACTCATGAGTCTGTCGAAAACACTGAGCTTGACTGCATCTTCCAGCCATTGTGAGTTCAGACAAGTCCCTCGTGATGCTAACTTGCCCCAGCAGTAACCCAGTGAGCCACCGCGCAGGGTTCCTAAAACACAGCTTGCTCCTGTTGATGGCACAGCATCGTATCTCTGATTGCTGCAGCAGTTCTGGCATGACGGCATTTGGGACATGCTTTGTCACCCTGAAATGTTCTAGTACAGCATGGAGATGGGCAGAAAATGCTCCCTCTGCCATTTCCTAAGGTATGCATGCCTTGTTAAGGTCAGAAGGGACCCTCTGAGCACCTGACCCTTCATGTGGAGTAGGCAGAGATTATCCAGACATGAGAAACAAGGGTCACTGGAAGACTAGACACCATGGGCTGCAATGAAAGGCTAAAAGAATGGGCACTGTCTAGAAAACCAGGCAGAGACTCAATGAAGGCCTTAAAGTACATTTAAGGCAGATGCAGGTAGGCAGGATATTAACTCTTCTGCATGCGCAGGGAAAGAAGATGCAAGTTCAAGGCTTGCTAGCAGTAAGAGTAGTGAAGCATGGATCAAGGGATTTTTACCAGTGGACCTCTTCAATAACCAAAGTGTGGCATTTACTCCTGAGGATCTGCCAGGAGGCAGAGCACAGTTGTGATCTGACAGAAGTTCTCTCTGCTAGAGCTGAGCAACAGAAGCATAATTGCTGGTTCAGATAAAATGAAGTCAATTGTGCAACGCCTGCTGCATTGCCTCGAGCGTGCGCCGCGTTACAGGAACAATAAAGCTAATTCCAGATCTCACTACAGTCCTAAGCCCTGAATCACCAGGCAGTGGCAAGAGTAGGGAGGCACTCCCATGGACACAGGCAGCCCTGTATACATTCTGAGCCCCAATCTGCAAAGTTGAAAGGAACTGGCGGACAAGTTGGGACTAGCTATTTTTCAGGCACAACAGCCCTGGGTGAGCAGCCTCTCTGGCTGCTGGTGTCACTTGCCTTTCTCCAAGTCCTGGGAAAGGCAGCTACACACCCACAGGAGCGAAATAAACCCGCAGCTGGCTAATTGCAGTGACTTCACGTCGGGGATCCGAGCATGCCTGGTATGAACAAGCCGCCTCCAGGCAGGCGATGGAAGGGCTGGGCCTGCTGAGGTGCCCCTGTGGTCGCAGAGGACACCGGTGTGCAGTGCTGGTGGGCTGTGTGAAGGGGCCAACACTGCTTTTTACCTCTTCTCCAGCAGCTCTCGGAGCTGGCGGTGGCACAAGCAGTGTAGGAATAGCTGGGAGCAGAAGTGCTATCAATTGTGCACAGCTGGGTCACGGTAGGAGCTTCTGGAGGGGCACAGGTTAAGCTGGAAGGGCTCTGTATGCCCCAGGCAGGACCGTAGGCACAGCAAGGAGTCAGCCTCCACCCCAGGTCCTTTAGGCCTTCCTGTCTTACAAGTTCTCTAAAATTGCAGCAAAGCTGTGGTCAGCTCTGTTGCAATGCCGTGGAGCGTGCTTGTGTGAACTGGCAGCGATGGGGCAAGAGGCAGCGATCGCTTCCCCCTCTCTCAGGAGCTCACGCCTCGTCTGTGGGACCACAGCCGAGCATCCAGCCTCTGAGCAATAGAGGCAACATAGCAGATTCATGCCAGGCAGCTCTGCTGATGCACCCGCTCCTTCGAAGCAGATAAACCAGGTGGGAAAGTCCAACATCCCATGGGAAAGCAAAAAATTCCTGGTGCAGAAGCATCTCGCCAATGGCTCTTCTCTGCCCCAGTCTTTGGGGAGCACTTGGACTGATGCGTGCGAGGAGCGTTTTGCGTGTGGAAGTGGGTTGTCCATAATGCAAAGAGCTTGCTGGCCCAAGGGCACGTGGAGAATTGGACCTGGAGAAACTAGCCCAGAGTCCTGGGGATTGTGCTGGCGGCTGGCCAAGCACGGTGGATGT
>NW_009723865.1:0-5100 GCF_000703405.1 Apaloderma vittatum | reverse complement strand
GAGATAAAAGATGCATTTAATAGCCCAGCTGGGCAATGGCTCCCAGTGTGCCCCTGCCCAGACCTGTCTGTGGAAGAGAGTGCGGTATGTGGATCCAGGGATGGGCTCCCCGCTCCTCCCAGAGCCCCGGGCTCTGTGGGCTGGTGGCCTTGGGTCACCGGGCTGAGGCCTTGCATTTGACAGCCATCCTGAGCGTTCCTGGCTCGAACAGATCTCTGAGAGCTCCACAGCAGCGCTACCTGAGATGATGAGGGGCTGTGCATGTAAAGCAACCGCTGTTCAGCAGAATTTCCCTGTCATAAGGACACAGGAGCCCCAGTTTGCTGAGCTCCCATGCCCGGCGTGGCTCCCTTCATTAGGACAAGCCATCCCCTGGCACCCTGTGGCATCAGGGCTTTTGTGCCCTTCCCAGCGATATCATGCATCTCATGCTGCCCCTTCACAGCCCTGCATCGGTCACAGCCTGGGGGCTTTAGCACCTCCCAGGGAGAAGAGATGCAGAGCCTGGCAAGATCCGGGTCCTGAGTGCTCCTGCATGTGTTTGAGGAACTCTCAGCATCATTGCCTGGCATCGATCAGCCACGGAAAACCCACCTTGCCAAGCGAGCCTCGTTTCATTCCTTGAGATGACAGGTCTGCTCTGAGGAACAGCAGAGATGTAACCAGCTTGTTGTCCCAGGGCGTGAGCAGCAGTGCTGGCAGCCTGAGGTACCCAAGTGCTGTTTGGGGATGGTGAATCACCTGCAAAAGGCTGCTGGGCTTTTGCAGGGACCCAGCATTGGTGATTTATTCAGTGTTCTTGAAACGAATCCCAGATTATCACTAATAAATCCTGCGGGCGGCAAGTTGGTGTGCAGAGTAATAAGTGACAAGACTGCCCCTTCCTCCAAATTCCCAAATGAATTACTTTACATTTCAGAGTATTGAGGCAAATTTTGCTGCAACAGGGCCTTTAAATTGAGCAATTCTAAACCACCCCTACTAGTTAATTGTCCCCTTCACTAGCTACTACCCCGCCAAGTCTGCTGTTATCCCTAATTTTTCTTAGTAAATTTTCCTTATCGCCGAGGCCCTCGTGCCCACGCCTGGGGATCCCCACTACAAAGGTGCCTGGCAGTATAGCTTTTGGCTTACAAGCACGACTTTCTTATTGATGCATCTGGCGTGTCCTTAGCAATGCAAAGAATGTGAACAGGCTAGGTTGGCATGCTGAGGTAAATATCCCAGGACAACACGAAAACTAGATCTGGAAAGACCACTGGCAGCGGCTGAGTCTCCTTGTTCTGTGGACATGGAAAACAGATTATTTCTTCCCTCTTTGCAGCAATATTGTGATTTATGCGAATGCTGTTATCGTTATTTCCTGCCAGCTTTCTAGTAAGGGTGTCATGCCAGCAGTGTTGATCTGAATCAGCCAGACATGTAATTATGCTGAAAAGTGACAGTAAGTTTGTATAGCAATTCCTGCCTTCTCTGAGACAAGGCTGACCAGTATTACATGCATTTTAAAGTCTTTCAGCTCTTTGCTGAAAGACTAAAAGTTAATTATTTTGATGGGGGGTTTTTTTCTGTTTCTATCAGTAATGTAGATTTTTCTGGGTCAACTAGTTTATTACCTTAACAACTGGAGTGACTTCTATCCTTCAGTCCTTTGGAATTAGCCTAGTTCTCCTAGATTGTTTAAAAATTACCATTAGCGGCTCAATAAGTCCCTCAGTTAGGTCCATTAATACTGTCAGAGTGGTCTTGACGAATTGAAAATGTCAATTTTAGCAGGTCATGCTTTAAAACGCTGGTTTGTTACAGATGACATCCAAATCACAGCCTTCTCCACTGCATCCACAGCCACAGCATTGCACTGGTATTTAGGCACCAAAGGCTATGATAAACAGCAGCAGGCTGCTTACCGACATCCTTTTGTGCTTTTTATCGTTTTCTTCTAATGCAAATGCATTCACCCCATCTCCTTCTTTACTTCACCCTGCTTGGCTCGTTTTCTTCCTCTGAGCCATGCCTAGAGTGAAGGCAACAAGCCAAGGTTGGGCGCAGAGCTGCAGTGTGTGGTGAAGACCAGACAGCTGGTGGCCCCAGTCCTACCAGGCACTGCAGGACATCCTGGCCAAGCCAGCTGGTCATGAGGGTCTTGATGCTAGGGAGCGTGTGGACACGAGCGTGTTGGCGTATGTGAGTGAAATTAGGTTTTGCTTCACAATAAAATCCCTTCCTGTCCTGTGTTGGCTGAAGCTTCTACTCCCTTTCGTGGCTGAAGGGCTTGTCAGCATTTGGAAGGGGTGTGTGGTATCAGTCTTTCCATCGCTCCTGATCTCCCGTTCCTTGGGGTCAGTTCCAGACCAGGCAGCAAAGCCTCACTCGGGGATGTGTGTGAGGTGACCTGCTCCCGAGAATCACAGGATTGTTCAGGCTCTACAGCCCACCCTGACCCTAACCTCCCGCCAAAAATGGGGTGAAGCCCCTTACTGCCATGAAGCTCAGCCGCTGCCTGGGTCCATGCGTGTGCTCGTCATAGATGACCTATTTAGTCATGGGCTTCTGCCACCTCTGCCAGCATCTGACTCTGTTGATTTAAAATCTGCAAGCACCTCAGTTTTGCCTGGGTTTTGGCCGGGGCAGCCCCTGCATCAGCGCAGGCGAGCGCTCCTGCGGGGCGGTGCTTGGGATGCTGAATCCGGCCCAAACTCATTGCCCTGCCTGAATGAAAGTCACCCTGATTTTGCTGTTTCTCACTTCTCTTTCCTGCTACGCTGACTAAAAGCACAAGAATGATTTTGACTCCCTGGATACTCCCTGGTTCTTGGAAGGTGCAATTCTCGAAAAGCCAGCTGGGATGAGAGGAGAATAGCTTGGACAGGTGACTGAGAGCATGACCAGTGAGACAAATGAGAGGAGCATCAAAAAACACAAGGGTGTGGAGAAATTGGCTGTGCAGGAAAGCCAGGGGAAGCAGGGAACGGGACTGTTTGAATGATACAGCAGGACTAGAAGATTGAATTTTTAAAATGCATGCCCCTCTCAAGGGATGTCCCCATCTGTCACCAGTCTCCTATACTTGGGGGTCCCCATGCTGGCGCAGCCCTTCCAAGTGTCAGCAAACCCACTGCTCCCACTGACCCCTTTCCTGGGGGCTGCACCGATCTTGTGGCCATGCCCAGAGATGGGGAATACGGCCATGGCCACTGCCGTTGTCTCTCTCGGGGGCAGGCAGACAGAGGAAGGTGGCATGGAAATGGCACTCAGCAGCCTGCCTCGCTCTGCTCAACTGCTTCTTATTCCATCCCACTGGCTCTGGTTCTTGCTCCCTCCTTGCTGCCCCAGAGCAAGGACCTTCCCTCAGAAAGCGGGGAGAAGGGGAGGGGAGACAGCTGGGTGCAACAAAGAGAGCAGTGGGCACACAACTTGCCAAGCGCATCACTCCACAGCTCGAAAAACACCAAGAACACAATTTTCTAATTGCCCGTTTTGAGGAGGCTATGAGAGGGTTTGTGTTTTCGTGAGGAAATCAAATGCTAAAATGTTGCTCAGCACTGAAAAAAAAAATCTCTCAATATGTGGTTTGCATAATAATACAGCATAAGTTTATGATGCAATTTGGTTGGCTTCCTAAGAGATGGGGTAACCAGGTTAAAAAAAATATTGGTCCTGCTTCAGTCACCTGAAAACTCTTTTCTCAGAAAGCTTCAAGACTATTTGGTAAACATTTTTGCTGCTCTGGGAAACTAAAAACACAGCGATCTCCAGAATTTGTAAAGAAATAAGGGTCTTCTTGAGACATACTGAAGATGCCTGTGCTGGGTCCAAGGCTGATGTGAGTCGAGCTGGTATGTAGGTGCACCAGGACGTCAGACAGACGTAGGAGGAAAGAAGAGGGAGAAGAAGGAGGAAGAAGAAGGCAGGGTGCTGTGGCTGAAGGTGTTTGCTGTGTGAGGCACCGGTGGGTGCTGAGATGGTTCTTTGGCTGCTGTGAGGTGGCTGCCTTTGCTGGTGGGAGGCAGTGATCGTGGCAGCTCTGGGGTGAGGTGTGGTTGGTACCACATCCTCTCTCCTACCAACACCGCAGTGGGCTACTGCCCAGCTCCACGTGGCCTGCCCTAAGGACAGTAGAAAGTCCTTCTCACTGCATATCCTCATCTCATGGGTGAAGGACACACATGCCATGAAGGCGACAGTGATGTGTTCCCCTGGCTCCAGAGCCCTGGCCGGCATGTGTGTTCCTCTCTTTTCCCAACACAGACGGGCACAAAGCGGTCCGGGAGTGGCAGTTCTTGTCCCCCCACATAAGCTGCAAGAGCCAGGGAAAACAACACGAGGCGCCGAGACGTGGCGAGGCGCTGGTGGCATCTCCTCGGCTTCGCAGCCCTGTGAAGCAGCCTGTGGCTCCATCTAGTGCCCGTGCCAGCACCCATGGCTGGGCCAGGTTAGAGCTGCTAGAAGCCACTCCAGGGAGCCCGCTCCCTGCTCCTAGACGGGCCAGGTACAGGGGGTTAGCGCTGCAATGGCATCCAGGAAAAAAATCCCCAAAATGGGGAATTCTCCAAGCAGTCGCCCAAGGAAATCATCAAGTGTTGTCTGACGGTAGGGTACAGGTCTCCCATGCCTTGGAGAGGAGACTCTTCTTGGGACGGGAGATGCCCTTGGCATTTCACCTGTCCCAGTAGTCACCCAGACCCACTGCTCGTGGCTGGGGAGGGGTCTTCCCAGGGATGGCTTTCCTGAAACTCACCCCTGAGGAATGTGGGAATAGCCTCCCTCAACAGCAGGGTGTCTCCAGCCTGATGAGTAAAGCCGTACCGGGAAAGTTTGCCAGGGTTCCCAGCTAGAGATTTACAGGAGGTGCGGGAGATATTTCAGCTGCAGTGCAGGGTGGTAGGGGGTCCATGCAGCAAAATCAGGCTCCCTCCTTCTCCCATCTGCAGAGCGAGACAGGAGCAGTACGGTCTCTGTGACCAGGATGGGTTCACGTGTGCAGTTGGGCCACCTCAGGATGACCTACAACCCTGAGCACAGGTGACAACAGCCCGCCCGCATGCGGGCAGGGGCCATGCGGAGAAAAAGTCCGCATCAAAACCTGACTGTCCCCTGAAC
>NW_009723864.1:0-307 GCF_000703405.1 Apaloderma vittatum | reverse complement strand
AGGAACTGGGGAGTACTGGGGGGGCACTGGAGGCCACCCAGGCAGCGTGAGGTCCCAGGATACTGGGAGGCACTGGTGCAGTGTGAGGTACCTGGGGCGGCACTGGGAGAGACTGGGGTGCTGTGGGGTTCCTGGGGTAATGGGGGCACTGGGAGGGCACCAAGGCACTGCCCAGCTCCCTGGGAGGCACTGGGAGAAACTGGGAGGCACTGGGAGCACTGAGGGCAATGGGAGCGCTAGGAGGCCTTGGAGGCACTGGGCAGACTGGGAGAACTGGGAGGCTCTGGGAGAGCTGGGGCCACTGGTG
>NW_009723863.1:876-1096 GCF_000703405.1 Apaloderma vittatum | reverse complement strand
AGGAGCCGGGGGTCTGTGAGCGAGGAGGTCACCAGGGACTGGGTGACCAGCGAGCTGCCCGGGTTGCTGAACTGCAGCGTGTTCTGGTTGGTCACCGGCACCGTCACGGGCATGGCGAAGTTCGGAGCGGGCACTGCGGACTGAGCAGAGAGCGGGGGGTAAAGGGGAGCAAGGAAGGGCAAGTCCTTGCTCTTGCAGGTTCTAAGCAAGAGTCGGCCTG
>NW_009723863.1:507-738 GCF_000703405.1 Apaloderma vittatum | reverse complement strand
GGGCTGCCCACTCGGACACTGCAAAGCTTTGCAACCAGCTGCTTTGCTCTCGTTTTCAGGCTGTTATTTATTTAACCCCACTGTTTTCGGGGCAGCTGGAAACACCCTAAAGCATGAAGTCTGGCAGCAGCACGGTGCTCTGCCCCTCCCTCCCCAGCACATCTGGGAAAGGCTGGGTTTGCTCCGCACGGTGACCCTGGGATCCATCCTGGCACCTCCGGGAGGAGGAGC
>NW_009723863.1:0-376 GCF_000703405.1 Apaloderma vittatum | reverse complement strand
CACTGATTTGCTCTTCGTTAACAGGAGCAGGCACCTGCTTAGAGGCTTTAGCAGGAGCTTTGCTAAAGTCCCACTTTAATTTGCTCAGGGCATGAAGAGGCAGAGCAGCCCAGGATGGGACCATCGCGGGGCCGGAGCTGGGACCTTCCCGCAGGCATCACCGGCGAGCAGAGAGGGAGCCCAGCATCACCCCGTGCAAACCTGCACCTAGACGGGGGCAATTTCCCCAGACGTGCTCCTAAACAGGCCATTTCATTTGGGAGAGGGCGCTTAGAGAGGAGGATGGGGAGGAAGGTGCTCACCCACGCTGCTGGAACCCCTCCCCACCAGCCTCTCAAGGGCATCCTGTCCTTCAGCGCTAGCCCGCGGCTGCAGC
>NW_009723862.1:0-1468 GCF_000703405.1 Apaloderma vittatum | reverse complement strand
CTCCCCGTGCCGCCTGCTGCAGCCCCGAGCCAAGGGAGGCTTCCAGGCACCCCGGCCGTCCTACTCCACCAGGAATGCTGGCATCGAGCCACAGGTGTGGAAACCTTCTTTTTACTACAAGTAGTGGTGGCAGAGAGAAAAACATGGGGGTTTTAGGCTTCCCTCTGCCGGCCGAGTCCTCCCTAACTGCTCATGAGTGTGCCGAAAGCCAAACCAAGCACAGAAAAGGGGTAAAAAAAGAAAAGGAAATGCCAAAAGAAGTAGCTGGGAGGCTGAAGCACTGGGATGGTGGCTGAGACAGGCACTGGGAAGCTCCCAGTGTAACAGGAGCTGAGGGATCCCAGGCAGGAGTTGGAGAGTAGATTCCACAGGATCCCAAAGTCGGGAGCCTAGCCGTCCGCTGGGGCCACCAGCACTTTCCTTCTTCTCTTGCCTGGAAACTGGAGCATCGCATCCCTGGCTCCGTCCTTTCCTTGCCTCCTGCCTTTCCAGCTCTCGCAGCTGGCAGCCCCAGGCTCTGCCCGCTTCCCCCCAGTGCCCGTGTCCTGCCGGCTCCTACCAAAGCAAACCCAGAGGGGACGCGCCACCTTTCCGCCTCACTGTGCCTACTCCTGTCTCTTTCACCGCTCCTTCGAGATCTGTCCTCGCTCCTTCAAGATCTGTCCTCATTTGCTTCCACCCTGCAGAGGAAGAGCCACATCCTCGGGGGAACAGCAGAGCCCCAGGGAGCCAAAACCAAGGCTGGGGGCGAGGGATGTGCCGGGCAGGTGGGGCCGGTGAGGGCAGGGTGCTGGGGCATGATCAGCGCGATGCTCATGGTCCAGCCGTGCCTCTGCCCATCCCTTCCTCCTGCCACTCTCCTGGTGGTACCGATATGCCTTTTGACTGTGCTTTTATCTCTCCTTGCATTTTTCTTCTTTTTTTTTTTTTCTTCCTTCCTTCTGAATACACTCTCTGCACTGTCAGACCTGGCTCTTATCTTTCCTGCTGGCTGGAAAGTGATTGCTGGGCAATGGACCCCCAGGGCAGCACAGGGGGGGTCGTGCATCACTCAGAGGGAAACTTTAGGATGCTGAAGGTAGTGAAAGATCCTGCATCTTATTCTGGGCAAGGATGATTAATTACAGGCTTGGTCTGCCCCATCCTCCTCAACCAGTGAAGGTGGTGCAGGGGCAAATGTATTTTGGGGAGCCCTTGCCAGGGGTGCAATGCAAGAGGATGCATCCCCAGTTCCTGTGGGACTGAGCCAGCGCACAACTCGCCATAGCACCAATCCTTCCCCTGTCTCTCCACTTTATCCCCTTCACCCTCCAGCATTTTTTTTCCTCCAGGAAAGACGACTGTCCCTCCCTGCCTCACCCACCTGGACGCCCTGGCTGGCACGGCGCCCGGGCAGCCTGGACGGCTGGGCCAGCCCGGCCTCGGTGCCTGAGCTGGATGAGGGACCCCCCACGTCCCCTCCATGGAG
>NW_009723861.1:0-967 GCF_000703405.1 Apaloderma vittatum | reverse complement strand
CCGTGTACCTTTGGTTTTCTGAGGAGTGGTGTCCGCTTAGGGGGGGCTCCAAGGGTCCCAGGGGTGTGGAGCCGGGTCCTGAGTTCTGAAGGTAGCTGGAGTCGGCCGGGGACTGGGCTTGGGAGGGCGGCCCGTGGGGGAAAAAGTCATAATTGCCTCCCGGTCCGTAGTAGTCACCTTGGTAATCTGCAGGGAAAACGATGAGCTGGACCCACAGGGACAAAAACTTCCCCAAAATCCCCCCCTCAGCCCTGTCCTCCCTCTGAAATTCTCTCCTGGGATGTGAATTTGAGTTCAGAGAAAGAATAAAATCTGTCCTGAGGGCTGCAACCCCTCCACGCCTGGTCGGGAGGGGGTACAGGAGGGCAACGAGCCCGGGGCAGCTGTGGGGGCAGGACGGGCTTCATTTAATCCTTGGTTAATGGGAGGGGAAAAAAAAAAATAACCAACAATGGGGGGGAAAAAAAAATTATATATATGTATATAAATGGAATGGGGGAAAGTACTTATATTTTCCCCATTCCTTTTACATACACTTTCCCCTATTCCCTATTTACATACATATATTTTCCCCATTCCTTTTATATATATGTAAATAGGGAATAGGGGAAAGTATATATAAAAGGAATGGGGAAAATATACGTATATAAAGGGAATGAGGGAAAGCAGGTATAAAAGGAGTGGTGAAAAATTTTTTGCCCATTCCCTTTTAATATATATAATGGGAATGTGAAAATACATATATGTAAAAGGAATGGGAAAAAATATATATAGTGGAAAAAATATGTATTAAAAAAAAGAGTTAAAAAGTATATAATGGGGAAATTATGTATATGTTTAGCAGTCTGAAAGGGATCTCGAAACTAACTGCAGGGTAGCAAGGGGTGCCTGGAAAGCCATTCGTCAGAGGGAAGGCTTTGAAAACGCAGCTTATGGTGAGGGGGGGGCGGTTCTGAAGAGGGGAGGC
>NW_009723860.1:350-2667 GCF_000703405.1 Apaloderma vittatum | reverse complement strand
TTGCAGGTCCTGGTGAGACTTTCTTGCAGCACTGTAAAGTTATTTTAATGGTGTAGGAGTGTATTCCACCTGCAGAAGGGCAAAGTTTACTTTTTATAACTTCAGGCTTATATCACGTGTATATATTTCTGTAGCATCGAGTTTTGAGCTTGGTTGGTTCTGTACATCATTGAAATAATTGTACTGATGTGCAAGTAGATCAGCTAAGTTAGCTGGATACACTCTGGATGGTAATAAGTCTTACGTAAACCACCTGTTCTACACAAAATACTGTCACTGTCCAAAAGTCTGCTCCTGTGTGGCCTTCAGGCACCAGCCAAGGTCTTTCTATGTGATGGATCTTAAGGAAGGATTTTTGATTAACAGTTCGTGGCGTAATAAAATGCTGTAATAACATGGGTTAGTTTTCTGTAGGACTGACGAGCTGAACAGGCTCACGAGAGGCTGGAGAAGTGTCAGATCATGTGTTCAGTAACCAGGAAGAGAGTGGAGACTATCAAATGGCAGCTTTTTCCTCCTGATGACGGGGCAGTTACAGCCGGGGTTTGTGCAATTCATGGCGTAATTGTACAGCTGCTTTATAACGCACACGTCAGTAGGACAGGAGTGGCTTTCATGTTTTCATGGCAGTTGACTTTCATGTTTCTTAACAAATGCAGTTTTGTCAGTGAAGTAACAGAGAGAGGATTTGATCGTGTGACAGTTGTTGCAGGTGACATCTCAAGGCACGGATTTACTTCCCTCACCTTTCCAAGTCAGAGAGTGAGCGTGTGTCTTCTAGCGACTGTGCTGGTTAGCGTGACATCTGAGGGATCTTTCCACTTGGGCTTCTTGGAAATCTAGGGCTGGATGGAACCTCAGAATACCATGAAATGAGGCACTGTCGCGTTTCCCATGGCCACCACTGGCAGACATTTGTCTTCTTAAAACGTTCCTGTACTCTGGTGTTCACCTCAGTGCCTGGTGGCATCTGCCGTGGTTAAACAGGCCCAGGCCTTGCAATGCCTTGGTTTAGGATGTGTTTTCTAACCCTGCTCCTAGTCCCAGGTTTTGATTGTCTTTCTTTGGTTGCTGGTGTCGAGATTGAGTTTGCAAGGACGGGGATGTCAGGAGGTTTCTCCTCGCTGTAGGCCTTAGGTGCAGGGCTGTGAAGCGGGGATCGAGTGCTGTACGTCTCGTCCAGCCGTTTGGAATAAGCTGATTCAGGAATGGCAGGCCTGTGCCTGTTTGTGTGGAGAATTCCTTCCCGCTACCGCCTCTGCCCCAAATAAAGCAGTGACTGTGTCCTCCTGGTCAACAGCTCTTGGTTCCAAGGACCTTCTCCTCTTCTCCCACAGAAAACATTTATCATGTTGGGCTCTGGGTTCAAGGCTGAGCGCTTGCGAGTCAACCTGCGCCTCGTCATCAATCGTCTCAAACTGCTGGAGAAAAAGAAGAGTGAGTATCTGAGGGGGCAGGTGTGAGCCAGGACACTTTGACGATCGGGGCGCTTGGGGAGAAGAGTTTTCGGGAGTGAGGGTGCTTCCGTGGACTGAGTCTGGAGCAGCTCCTTGCTTTTCCTTGCAGCGTGCCCACGTGGCCTCTGCCCGCCCTCCTGGCAGGCGTGGGAGTGCAGTTTGTGGGGTGCCTGGGGCGGCAGCTGTGGGCTGCGCGTGGAGGAACGTGCCAGTGTGCCCCGAGGGGCCCGCCCAGGCCTTGTGTGCTCGCAGGAACCCCCTGGGTGCTGTGGGAGGCTCTCCCCACCTGTGCTGTCCCACCTGGCCCACTCACAGACAGGACCCATGGTTGTGTTTGACTCTGCAGGGAAAGGGAAGGTGTAGGAGTGTTTCTAGCAGGTAAAAGCCCGCTCCTTTCTCTCTGAGTTACTGTGCTCAGACCTAGACGCAAGGGCTCCACTAAGCTGTGGGCGACTGTCTCGTGTTGCAGAAGCTCCCTGAGGGAGGGGGAGATGCTCGGCGGGGCTAGGTGTTTGCGGGGGAGGGGGATCGGTGACCCCCTGCCAGCCCGGTGACTGACCTCGGGGATCTGTGCTGTAGCTGAGTTGGCCCAGAAGGCGAGGAAGGAGATCGCAGATTATTTGGCAGCCGGAAAAGATGAGCGTGCCAGGATTCGTGTGGAGCACATCATCCGGGAAGATTACCTTGTGGAGGCCATGGAGATCCTGGAGCTGTACTGCGACCTGCTGCTGGCCCGCTTTGGCTTGATTCAGTCCATGAAGTAAGCTCGGGCCTAGAGGGGCTGTGCGAGAGGGTCTGGACCCCTGGGCTCGGGGAGGAGTGCTGCGGGGGCACACCTGGGGCGTGGAAGGGCACCTGTG
>NW_009723860.1:0-284 GCF_000703405.1 Apaloderma vittatum | reverse complement strand
AGGATGGCGGCTTTGGGGCTAAGCAGACTGAGGGTGGCGAAGGCTGGGCGTTTGGTTTGGAGATAGGATTGTGTTCTGTTGTCCTTAGGGAGCTGGACTCGGGGCTGGCGGAAGCGGTGTCTACGCTGATCTGGGCTGCACCACGACTCCAGTCGGAAGTGGCCGAGTTGAAGATCGTGAGTAGGGTGGTGTGAGGGGTGGTACACATGCGGGGTGGGGTGATGCTGCCAGAAGCCTTTGTCTGGGACTGTGTGTTGTTGAGGCAGAGACGTGGAGACCCCAGC
>NW_009723859.1:3761-4007 GCF_000703405.1 Apaloderma vittatum | reverse complement strand
CGCCTGTGGGGTGGCAGCTCCAGAGAGCACCTTTTCCCCTCTGGCAGGATATGGCCCCTGCACTCCCCCACTGCTGAAGCGTAGGTAGCGTTTCCAGCTCTGCAGCTGGAGGTTCCCCGAGGTGATCTGGCATCCAGACACACTCCAAATGTCCCTTGTGTTTCCTCACCCAGGCTTGCCGTGCACAGCTCAGCTCCTTTTCTCATCGGGGCTGGCTGCACAGCCGGCGCAGCAGGGGCGGGGGGG